>NW_028161154.1:0-27500 GCF_964263955.1 Coregonus lavaretus
CATAAACAAAGAGGGAATCTGTAATGGGTGGAAGCTGAAAGTCAAAGAGACAGACGACACTGACAGCACCATGATAACAATCAACCTCTACAAGACTGGGACTGTCATGGTGCAAGGTAACCTTAAGCTGTTTGAAACAGACTTTCAGACCATTAAGGAGAGAGCAGAGAGAGAGAAGGACACCACCAGTGACATGCCCTCCCACAAGACAAACTCCACCAGCACCTCTCTTCCCACCATAGTGGAAGACACGCCCCAGGAGGAGAGCGACCCCCTCAGTGCAGTGCAGAGCTCAGGCCCTCCTCACCACCATGGCTGCCATGAGGGATTAGTTCACCAAACTGGAGGGGGAGGTGGTCCTGCTCAGGGAGAGTGTGAGCAAACAGCAACCAGACATCCACACATTAGAGGAGCTCCTAACCAAGGTGCGTACAGAGCAGGACAGCAGCCTTGCAACACAGCTGAAAGAAGTTCAGCAAGAGAGAGACGGACTCAAGAGAGAGCTGGCTGATCTAACAAAGGAGGTGAGAGAGCTCCAAAAAGACAGGCAGAGCAGTAATAACGAGCTGACCACACTAAGAGAGGATCTGCAGGAGAGAAAGAGAACAGAGGACAGGCTGCAGGAGCAGCTAGATCACCACTCTATGACCTGCCCTCACACAGCAGAGGAGCCCACCTCAACCAGCCAGGCCTCCCCAGCCCTGCCGGCTGCATGCCTCCCCCCCAGCCAACAGAACAGCCTCACACTGACAGCGGCACCGGCACAGACCAGCCACACCCCAGCACCAACACCCACCAGCCCTAACTCTACCCCCTCCAGTCCAGAAGAAACACTGGCTGAGATTGTCCTGCTGATGGACTCAAATGGGAAGTTTGTTCAGGAGAATAAACTTTTCCCTAGACACAAAACGAAAATGTGTGGTGCCCAACAACGCAGAGTGCCATGGCGCTGCTTGATAAGGCCCAGCTCGGGTCGCCAAGCCACATAATCATACACACCGGAAGCAACGACCTGCGTGCTCAGCAGGAGAGGGTGGCGACTTCACTACGGGGAGTGATTGAGAAGGCCTCCGCAATCTTCCCCAACTCAAGGATCGTGGTGTCAACCCTTCTACAGAGGAAGGACTTCCACCCTGCCACAATCCAAAGAATAAACACAAGCCTATCCCGGGACTGTGCCCTGCGACCCAATGTACACCTGGCCCACCATCCCATCCTCAATCTGGACTGTCTCTATGACCATGTTCACCTGTACAGGGAGACAGTCCCCATCCTTGCAAGACTCTCAAGGACGTCGCTTTAAACCGCAGCCCGACCTCTCCACCCAGGAACAGCGGAGCAATCGCCACCCCCCCAAGATCACGAGACAACACCCCGGACCAGCACCCTGGACCCCCCAGCCACGGCCACAGCACCACCAACCTCAATGCCCACCACAGCCAGCGCAGCACAGACCACCCCAGCCCAGCTTCAGACCCACCCAGACGAGGCCTACCACCCTCCTCCCCCCCACCACAGACCCACACCTGGAGGAGCCACAGCCCGGCAGGCAGAGCTATGCACAAGCTGTGAGAGGAGCAACTGGCCCAGTCCCCAACAACGAAATAGGTGACATCAAACAAATGCTGAATCTACTATGCTCACATGTGATAGGCCGAGGGTCATGGTAAGATGAGCACGAGAACTCCACCATGCTCACACTACATCCACCCAAGTGGCAAGACTATCTATGGTTAGTATATCATTAATACTGTATATGGTTAGTATATCATTAATATTGTCTATGGTTAGTATATCATTAATACTGTCTATGGTTAGTATATCATTAATATGGTCTATGGTTAGTATATCATTAATACTGTATATGGTTAGCATATCATTAGTACTGTCTATGGTTAGTATATCATTAATACTGTATATGGTTAGTATATCATTAATACTGTATATGGTTAGTATATCATTAATACTGTCTATAGTTAGTATATTACAGCATTAGTATTGTCTATGGTTAGTATATCATTAATACTGTATATGGTTAGTATATCATTAATACTGTATATGGTTAGTATATCATTAATACTGTCTATGGTTAGTATATCACAGCATTAGTACTATCTATGGTTAGTATATCATTAATACTGTCTATGGTTAGTATATCATTAATATTGTCTATGGTTAGTATATCATTAATATTGTCTATGTTTAGTATATCATTAATATTGTCTATGGTTAGTATATCATTAATACTGTCTATGGTTAGTATATCATTAATACTGTCTATGGTTAGTATATCATTAATACTGTCTATGGTCAGTATATCATTAGTACTGTCTATGTTTAGTATATCACAGCATTAGTACTATCTATGGTTAGTATATCATTAATACTGTATATGGTTAGTATATCATTAATACTGTCTATGGTTAGTATATCATTAATACTGTCTATGGTTAGTATATCACAGCATTAGTACTATCTATGGTTAGTATATCATTAATACTGTATATGGTTAGTATATCATTAATACTGTCTATGGTTAGTATATCATTAATACTGTCTATGTTTAGTATATCACAGCATTAGTATTGTCTATGTCTCCAGGTTATATTAGATAGGAGGGGATTAACATGAATTTACAAACCCAGGAGATGGCTCCCACCAAGCATGCACGTACGCACGCACGCACACACACACACACACACACACACACACACACACACACACAGCAAGCATATGCAAACACACACACACACACACACTCACACACACATGGGCAGCCAGCCAGTGTTCTCCCAGTAGTGGTGTCTGTGCTGCAACCATTGGTATGAGTAAACATCAGAGCCCCACACTGTAATAATAAAAACCCTGTAATCCCTTTAACGATTACCAGCACAGCTAGAAACAGCTAGAACATCCTGAAATAAAGGCCTTGACAAACCAATGATGAGTTCTGCCACAAATGGAGGGGAAATCCCCTACTTTGACAAATACACAAGCAATAAAGACATCCCCTGCAAGTAATGCATTCTACCAAGAAGACATATCAGTCGGAATCTAGTTGATGTTAATTAAGGTCTGGGGGGGGGGGGGGCTCAATGGTTATTTCTAGAGGGAGATGCCAATCCAGGTGAGAGAGAGAGAGAGAGAGAGAGAGAGAGAGAGAGAGAGAGAGAGAGAGAGAGAGAGAGAGAGAGAGCTCAAAGACATTGCTCCTGCATTTTTAACAAAAAATATAGATTTAGAGTTAGATAAAGTAGGATTTTTTGGCAGGGACATATACAGGATGCTACCCTCCACAACATAACCTTCATTCCAAACCAAAACTCCAAACCTACAACCTGATTTTGGACGGAATTACCTGGAAAGCTTTCTACTACCAAGGATTACTATTCTCAAACTATACAGCAAATGCTCTGGGAAACAAACAGAAACCTGAAAACACCATCCAACCTGGAACTGAGTGAGTAATGTTTAGTCTGAAGCTATTTTTCACTTTCAAAAACCAAGAAGGAAAATACATTACAATGATATCTTTTATTTTATAAGGACTGAATGCTAAGGCTACCAAGCTTAAGCTTGCTACAAAGAGATACAATTTCAATTAGCACTGACGTGTGAAGTGAGAGGTGTCAAAGCCCTTGAGCCCAACAATGGCAGGAGAGTCGTACAGTCTACCCCAACTAAATGGAGAGGCCTTAGAAGCACCCCCCCCCCCCACTGTTCAGAGGTTATTAAAATACAGTACCCTCTGAATGTAAAAAACGACAAGACACGAAAAGAGTACAAATTGAAACTTCTTTTGGGGAAGCACGAGACACTTTTTGCTGATTTGTATAAAAATGGGAACATAAGCAACCTTATCTTCCACACAGACCATCCCCTGGCATGGCACAGTGCTATACTAGCACACTACCCCTCTGTTAAGAGGGGGGGTGTTAGCGATGGGTGGAAACTCAGGATACTGGACAACAAGGACTCTGAGTCGTCTAATATTAATCTCTATAAATCTGGAACCGTTTTGGTTCAAGGCAACACCAAACAGTTCCAGCTGGACTTTCACATAATCAAAGAAATAGCTCAGCAGGAGAAGCTCTCCCTTGAGAAAGATACCCCTACCCCGAGCGGGTCAGACCAGACCTCTTCATTAAATAACCCCACAGAGCAACCCCAAGCAGAAAGTCAACTTCCCAGCACAGAGTACTACTCCCTCATTGAAATTAAGGATAAATTCCCCCAGCTGGAGGTAAGGCAGGTGGAGCTGTAACAGCAGGTGAACACACTCCAGTCAGCACAGACCCAGACAACAGTCCAGCACAACAACACCCCCTTAACTAGACCTGGAGAGCTGCAGGTAGAGAGAGACATGTCTGCACTCTGGACTGTGGTGAGACAACATCAACAGGAGAAAGAGCAGGAGCAGGAGAAGAACAGAGCACTAGAGGAGAGGATCAGAGTGCTGGAGGAGAAGGTGAGAACGATGACGGGTGACATAGAACAACCCATTAGAGAGCTGGCCACCCCCGCAGAGAAGCCAGCAGAACAGCCCACCTCAGATCCTGGCCAAAGTCTCGACACCGCAGCAGAACAGTACACCCTAGACCCTGATCATAGCCTCGACATCACACCCAGACAAACAAGTGAAGAACCCCAAGCCCAGGGGATCCCAACCCCTCTGAGCAACCCCCCAGTCAGACACCCTGATAGCCCTCATGACGACCCCCCCACACCCACTGAGGACATACACAAGCCACAGATTGTACTCCTTATGGACTCAAATGGGAAATACATACAAGAAAATAAACTTTTCCCAAAACACACAGTGTCTAAACTCTGGTGTCCAAACACCCAGCGCGCCCTAGACCTTCTGTCTGAGGACCGATTAGGATCACCCAGCCACATAATGTCACACCCTGGCTCTGGGACTCTATATGTTGAGCCAGGGTGTGTTCTTTCTGTTGTGTTTATTTCTATGTTGGCCAGAGTGACTCCCAATCAGAGGCAACGAGTGTCAGCTGTCGTTGGTTGTCTCTGATTGGGAGCCATATTTAAACTGTCTGTTTTCCCTTTGTGTTTGTGGGTTCTTGTTCCGTGTTGGTCATTGTTACCGTGGACTTCACGAGTCGTTTCTTGTTTTGTTTATTGTTGTCTATTATCACTAAAGATAATAAAGTTTAAACATGTTCGTTCATCACGCTGCGCCTTGGTCTACTCTCCCTGACGATCGTGACAGAAAAACCCACCATAAAAGGACCAAGCAGCGTGTCCAGGGGCAGATCTTGGACTGGACATGGGAGGAAGCGCCGGGAAAGGAGATGGAGAGGTTGGCGATGGCCCAGGTGGGCAAATCGTGGTCCTGGGAGGACATGCTCGGGGGCAAGGGACCTTGGGCTAGGATTAAGGCCCTGGCGAGAGAGGAGCAGCGGCGTCAGCAGTGTCATCGTCGGACGGACGGGAGGCAACCCCAAAACATTTTTAGGGGGGGGCACACGGCATGGGCGGCTGGTCAGCAGGAGGCTGCCACAGGGCGATTTGGAGAGGAGGCCACCGGGTTAGGGGGGCCAGAAGGCAGGTTGGCGGAGCCTGGATGGAGAGCGGAACCAACTTCCCGTACTCAGGCATGGCAGCATGGGACGGGGCAGGTTCCGCGGTATGCGGAGCGGCGTACTGTGCCACGAGTGGTCCGGCATAGTCCTGTACGTCCTGTGCGAGCACCCCGCACGTGTCGTGCGAAGGGGGGTATGCAGCCAGGACGGAGTGTGCCGGCTCAACGCTCGTGGTCTCCAATGCCTCTCCGCGGTCCCGGATATCCTGCTCCAGTGTCACGTGCTGTTATGCCAGTACGGGTAAACAGCCCTGTACGTCCTGTGCGGATGCCTCACACAGAGTGTGTGAGGGTAGGCATTCAGCCAGGACGGGTTGTGGCCGCTCTTCACTCCAGGTCTCCTATCCGTCTCCACAGCCCGGTTCGGCCTGTCCCTGCTCCACGCACCAAGCCTACGGTGTGCGTCGCCAGCCCGGTTCGGCCTGGCCCTGCTCCACGCACCAAGCCTACGGTGTGCGTCGCCAGCCTGGTCCGGCCTGTCCCTGCTCCACGCACCAAGCCTACGGTGTGCGTCGCCAGCCCGGGCCGGCCTGTCCCTGCTCCACGCACCAAGCCTACGGTGTGCGTCGCTAGCCCGGTCCGGCCTGTCCCTGCTCCACGCACCAAGCCTACGGTGTGCGTCGCCAGCCCGGTCCGGCCTGTCCCTGCTCCTCGCACCAAGCCTACGGTGTGCGTCGCCAGCCCGGTCCGGCCTGTCCCTGCTCCTCGCACCAAGCCTACGGTGTGCGTCGCCAGCCCGGTCCGGCCTGTCCCTGCTCCTCGCACCAAGCCTACGGTGTGCGTCGCCAGCCCAGTCCGGCCTGTTCCTACTCCACGCACCAAGCCAGGGGTGCGCATCGCCAGCCCGGCCCGGCCTGTTCCTGCCACTCGCACCAAGTCTACGGTGCGCGTCGCCAGCCCGGCCCGGCCTGTTCCTGCCACTCGCACCAAGCCAGGGGTGCGAGTCATCAGCCCGGTTCGGCCCGTTCCTACTCCACGCACCAAGCCAGGGGTGCAAGTCGTCAGCCCGGTTCGGCCCGTTCCGGCTCCACGCACCAAGCCAGGGGTGCGCGTCGTCAGTCCAGCACAACCCGTGCCTGGGTCACCGGTGCCTGGTAAGGTACCGGTCAACTGCTCCACTACGGAGCTGAAGCTAACCGCTCCTGCTGCGTCCAGTTCCGCTCCAGCCGGCGGGGCCAGACTGGACCAGGGGCGCTATGGGTGGTTTATTGGATGGTGGTGGGCAAGGCCGGAGCCTGAACCGCCGCCGAGGAGGAATGCCCACCCAGCCCTCCCCTGTTTTGTTCAAGTTGAGGCGCGGTCGCAGTCCGCGCCTTTAGGGGGGGGGGTACTGTCACACCCTGGCTCTGGGACTCTATATGTTGAGCCAGGGTGTGTTCTTTCTGTTGTGTTTATTTCTATGTTGGCCAGAGTGACTCCCAATCAGAGGCAACGAGTGTCAGCTGTCGTTGGTTGTCTCTGATTGGGAGCCATATTTAAACTGTCTGTTTTCCCTTTGTGTTTGTGGGTTCTTGTTCCATGTTGGTCATTGTTACCGTGGACTTCACGAGTCATTTCTTGTTTTGTTTATTGTTGTCTATTATCACTAAAGATAATAAAGTTTAAACATGTTCGTTCATCACGCTGCGCCTTGGTCTACTCTCCCTGACGATCGTGACACATAATAATACACACAGGCACAAATGAACTGAGAACACAGCAGGAAAGGGTGGCCACATCACTCA
The DNA here is from genome assembly GCF_964263955.1 of Coregonus lavaretus. Taxonomy (NCBI): domain Eukaryota; kingdom Metazoa; phylum Chordata; class Actinopteri; order Salmoniformes; family Salmonidae; genus Coregonus; species Coregonus lavaretus. The sequence continues at coordinate 7,327 of NW_028161154.1, forward strand.
AGGGAGTGATAGAAAAAGCTTCTTCTACTTTCCCCAACGCACAAGTGGTTATCTCAACCCTGTTACCACGAAAAGACTTCCACCCTGCTACCATACAGCGGGTAAACGCAAGTATTTCCTGTGACTGTGCATCAAAACCAAATGTCTACCTGGCCCACCACTCCACCCTGGACGTGAACAGCCTTTATGACCAGGTCCACCTATACAAGGCAGCAGTGCCCACCTTCGCCCGGACCCTAAAGGATATCGCCCTCAACCGCAGACCCAACACCTCACACAGGAGCAACAGATCAACAGACACCCCTCCCAGACCAGCGAGACACTCTCCCAGACCTGCGGGACCCCCCCCAGGACCTACACATAGAGGACCCCCGCAGAGAGGACCTGCATCCAGACCACAGCACCATCAACCACATCTACACCCCCACCCCCACCAATTAACTCCCCCCCAAGTCAACCATGCCCACACCCCATTTAGGCCCCCTCAGATCAGACCTATGCCCCTCCTACCCACCCCAAGCCCCCCTCTCCCACAAAGAGGGCCTCAACATGAAAGTCACACATACGCCCAGGCCGTGAGCAGGCAAACAGGCCCAACACCCACTCTTACACTAGCCCAAGCCAATGGCATGTACCAGATGCTCAGCAGGCTCTGCTCACAATTACTGGCCTGAGGCCAAACCACACAACCAACAACATTAGACACTTTATGGAACACAAAGCCTTCACTATTTCATCCTGGAATATCCAAGGCCTGAGGTCATCTGCCTTTGGCCTAAAGAGCAGGAATCTGGACTTCACCAAAGAAATCGGAAATACAGACATTGTCATCCTACAAGAAACATGGTATAGAGGAGACGGACCCACTGGTTGCCCTCTAGGTTACAGAGAGCTGGTAGTCCCATCCACCAAACTACCAGGTGTGAAACAGGGAAGGGACTCCGGGGGTATGCTAATTTGGTATAGAGCAGACCTAACTCACTCTATTAAATTAATCAAAACAGGAACATTTTACATTTGGTTAGAAATTCAAAAGGAAATTATCTCAACTGAGAAAAATGTCCTCCTGTGTGCTACCTATATCCCCCCACTAGAATCCCCATACTTTAATGAAGACAGTTTCTCCATCCTGGAAGGGGAAATCAATCATTTCCAGACCCAGGGACATGTACTAGTCTGTGGCGACCTAAATGCCAGAACTGGACAAGAACCTGACACCCTCAGCACACAGGGGGACAAACACCTACCTGGAGGTGACAGCATTCCCTACCCCATATGCCCCCCTAGGCACAACTACGACAACATAGCCAACAAAAACGGGTCACGACTCCTGCAGCTCTGTCGCACACTGGGTATGTACATAGTCAATGGTAGGCTTCGAGGGGACTCCTATGGTAGGTACACCTATAGCTCATCTCTTGGCAGTAGTACTGTAGACTACTTTATCACTGACCTCAACCCAGAGTCTCTCAGAGCGTTCACAGTCAGCCCACTGACACCCCATCAGCAAAATCACAGTCTACTTGAACAGAGCAATACACAATCATGAGGCATCAAAGCCAAAGGAACTTAATAATATTAAGAAATGCTATAGATGGAAGGAAATTAGTGTTGAAACCTATCAAAAAACAATTAGGAAACAACAAATTCAATCCATTCTAGACAACTTCCTGGACAAAACGTTCCACTGTAATAGTGAAGGTGTAAACTTGGCAGTAGAAAACCTAAACAGTATATTTGACCTCTCAGCTTCCCTATCAAATCTAAAAATTGTTGATTTCAAAAAAGCTTTTGACTCAATTTGGCATGAGGGTCTGCTATACAAATTGATGGAAAGTGGGGTTGGGGGAAAAACATACGACATTATAAAATCCATGTACACAAACAACAAGTGTGCGGTTAAAATTGGCAAAAAACACACACATTTCTTTCCACAGGGCCGTGGGGTGAGACAGGGATGCAGTTTAAGCCCCACCCTCTTCAACATATATATCAATGAATTGGCGAGGGCACTAGAACAGTCTGCAGCACCCGGCCTCACCCTACTAGAATCTGAAGTCAAATGTCTTCTGTTTGCTGATGATCTGGTGCTTCTGTCACCAACCAAGGAGGGCCTACAGCAGCACCTAGATCTTCTGCACAGATTCTGTCAGACCTGGGCCCTGACAGTAAATCTCAGTAAGACAAAAATAATGGTGTTCCAAAAAAGGTCCAGTTGCCAGGACCACAAATACAAATTCCATCTAGACACCGTTGCCCTAGAGCACACAAAAAACTATACATACCTCGGCCTAAACATCAGCACCACAGGTAACTTCCACAAAGCTGTGAACGATCTGAGAGACAAGGCAAGAAGGGCCTTCTATGCCATCAAAAGGAACATAAAATTTGACATACCAATTAGGATCTGGCTAAAAATACTTGAATCAGTTATAGAACCCATTGCCCTTTATGGTTCTGAGGTCTGGGGTCCGCTCACCAACCAAGAATTCACAAAATGGGACAAACACCAAATTGAGACTCTGCATGCAGAATTCTGCAAAAACATCCTCCGTGTACAACGTAAAACACCAAATAATGCATGCAGAGCAGAATTAGGCCAATATCCGCTAATTATCAAAATCCAGAAAAGAGCCGTTCAATTCTATAACCACTTAAAAGGAAGTGATTCCCAAACCTTCCATAACAAAGCCATCACCTACAGAGAGATGAACTTGGAGAAGAGTCCCCTAAGTAAGCTTGTCCTGGGGCTCTGTTCACAAACACAAACAGACCCCACACAGCCCCAGGACAACAACAACAACAACACAACTAGACCCAACCAAATCATGAGAAAACAAAAAGAGAATTACTTGACACATTGGAAAGAACAAACAAAAAAACAGAGCAAACTAGAATGCTATTTGGCCCTAAACAGAGAGTACACAGTGGCAGAATACCTGACCACTGTGACTGACCCAAACTTAAGGAAAGCTTTGACTATGTACAGACTCAGTGAGCATAGCCTTGCTATTGAGAAAGGCCGCCGTAGGCAGACCTGGCTCTCAAGAGTAGACAGGCTATGTGCACACTGCCCACAAAATGAGGTGGAAACTGAGCTGCACTTCCTAACCTCCTGCCAAATGTATGACCATATTAGAGACACATATTTCCCTCAGATTACAGCGATCCACAAAGAATTCGAAAACAAACCCAATTTTGATAAACTCCCTTATCTACTGGGTGAAAAATCACAGTGTGCCATCACAGCTGCAATATTTGTGACCTGTTGCCACAAGAAAAGGGCAACCAGTGAAGAACAAACACCATTGTAAATACAACCCATATTTATGTTTATTTATTTTCCCATTTCTACTTTAACTATTTGCACATTGTTACAACACTGTATATATACATACTATGACACTTGAAATGTCTTCATTCTTTTGAAACATCTGAGTGTAATGTTTACTGTTAATATTCATTGTTTATTTCACTTTTGTTTACTATCTACTTCACTTGCTTTGGCAATGTTAACACACGTTTCCCATGCCAATAAAGCACTTAAATTGAATTGAATTGAATTGAATTGAGAAAGAGAGCAAGAGTGAGGGAGGAAGGGAGGGAGGGAGGGGGCGTGGTGAGGTCATGAAGAGGCAGACTGTTTATGACAAGTTAACTGGGGATAATTTAAGCTTGTAAATAAACCCCTAATCATGTGATAGAGGGGAGAGAGAGAGGCAGGAGAAGTGAAGGAAGGAAGGAAGGAAGGAAGGAAGGAAGGAAGGAAGGAAGGAAGGAAGGAAGGAAGGAAGGAAGGAAGGAAGGAAGGAAGGAAGGAAGGAGTGGCCCTTCCTCTGTTTTTTATTCACAATCTCCAAACCACATCAGCAGGCTAATTCAGTTTTATCTCTTCATTCTGCCAGGGTGAAAGGCAGGCAGGGAGCACAAAGTCTTATTAAAAACCTGAATGGAAAATTAGCCAACAGGAAAACAGACTTCAACAGCTTTTAGTCCTAATCATTTTCTTCCCATATAATTGTAATGTTCTTTCAATTGAAATGGTCTACGATGGCTCCCGGGAATTCAAATCTGAACCCCTTTTTCTGCTCTCTGTCAATTGCTCAATGGCCAGTGACAGTAATTGTGGCATTTTGGGTAAAACATTTTTATCAAGGGTAAAATCCAACGTTTGTCTCTCTCTTTATTCCCAGTTTGAGTTATAAGGCCCAGCACTGTCTGGATGGAAACAAGGAGATGGAGAAAAAAGAAAGGAAACAGAGAGTAGAAGATCAAAACATCCTTTTGAATGAACAAAAGACAGCGATGACAGAGTGCCGATTGCCTTGGATCTACAGGACACTTTGACAGAGTATTTCTTGTATAGGAAAACTCAACCCCACTCATTCACAGACACTGCAGAGGCCTAGCGAGGTGAGATGTCTGTGTTTCCTATGGTTAGTATATCATTAATACTGTATATGGTTAGTATATCATTAATATTGTCTATGGTTAGTATATTACAGTTTTTCTCAGTCGCTTTGGTGCATTTCTTAGATCAAAAGTGCAATTCTTGATACTACTTGTACAAATTCCAAATCATCTAGTCACTTGTGCACATCATTAAAGCAATTTCTTATTCCTTTGAACAAATTGCAATTGCTTTTGTACATATTGCAATTGATAATGTACAAGTGTCAGCTTTTTTCCACATTTTCAATTGCTCATGTCATGTTGATCAAAATATAGTAGATGGTTCTCTGTTGAATAGTCTTACCCCTCAAAACATCTAGGCATTAGTTCCTTGCATAAGCCATTACATGCAAAATTGTTGAACTATTTGTCATAAACTGTCAAGCATAGTTTTACACATTTCTATTAGACCTTTTGTACAAAAACGTAAATTGCTGAATCGTGCAGGTGAAATTAACCCTCACTCATGAAGGAATGTAAAGTGTTAGTTCAACCAACAATCAACCAGTTGTCTAAATTGCTCAAAGGTGCATCTCATGAAGAATCAATTGGCAAGCATATATAGACAGACCACAACACAGAGTTGCAATTTTCCAATAATGGATGGACCAGGAAACGAACAGGGTCAACAGCCAAGAGGAGGAAGAAGAGGAGCAAGGATGCGTGGTGGAAGGCAAAACAGAGGAAGAGGCAGAAGAGGACATAGGCGCATATCTGATGACATAAGGGCCACTATTGTAGACCATGTTGTCAATCATGGCCTTACAATGGCTGAGGCGGGTCGAAGGGTGCAGCCGAATATTGGGAGATCAACCGTGTGTCACGATTCAGACAGACGACCAGAGGACCACAATTGCGTCACACCAGAAAGTTTATTAAACTTAAGGGAAAAGGGAAGTAGGGAGTGAATGAAGGCTCCAGGGGTAACAGGAATCCCGTCCAATGCGCTGGGTCTGTGCCCCCCCCAGTGGCAGCGATGCGTCCTATGAAGCCGGTGGTGGGTGGTCCAGAAGTCCTGGGGGGGGGAGACACAGACACAACAGGGCGGAATGAAACCAGGCAGCAGTACAGTTCAAGGGAAATCCAAAATACGTAGTAGCAAGGCAGAAGGCTGGTCAGAGTTACCGGGATTGAAGAGTAGTCAGGAGTCGTAATGGCAGAAGCAGGTCTGGATCTCCTGAGGCAGAAGAGTATCCAAAAAACAGGCAGGTCCGGGGTCACAAAACCAGGGTGAGCCAGAAGCGCGAGCAAACAGGTTCCGGGTGTGAGCTTTGCAGACGATCTGACACCGGAGAGCTGAAAGACAGGGCCTTAAATACTGGGAGAGGTAGTGGGTAATGCAGCGCAGCTGGCAGAGTAATTAGAGCAGAGCAGAGCAGGGACAGGTGGAGCTAGTTAGGCTGAGTAGAGAGAGTGGTGAGCAGAGTGGAAGAAAATTAAGGTGGTAACCCGGTGGAGTGAGAGGCCCATGACAGAACCCCCCCCCCAAGGGACGGCCCCAGAAGTCCCAAGAGCAACACCACGCCGGGCGGGAGGAGGGGAGCCGGAGGAGGGCTAGAACTCCTCCGAACGGTCCGAGTGAACGTCCTCATCCTCGGAGGAAGCCGGAGGGCCGTGGTCGGGAGATGGGACAGGTCCCGAGACAGGATCAGGCACAGGACAGGAAGCCGAGCGGGCCGGACGGTTAGGGACCCCTCTGGGGCGGCCCCTACGGATTGCAGGTTGATCAGGATGCCGTTGGTGGAAAGCGGTGATGAGAGTCCTATCCACAATCCGACTAGCTGGCACCCAGGTCCTTTCCTCAGGTCCATAGCCCTCCCAGTCAATGAGGTACTGGAGACCCCTACCCCTCCGTCTGGACCGAAGCAGGCGGCGGACGGTGTAAACCAGACCACCATCGACGAGCCGTGGAGGAGGAGGACCAGGCGCAGCAGGGACCAGCGGACTCTCATGGATGGGCTTAATCTTAGACACATGGAAAGTGGGGTGCACCCTCAGGGAATTAGGCAGTTGGAGCCGGACAGCAGTTGGGCTAATCACTCTTATGATAGGGAATGGGCCAATGAACCGAGGTGCCAGCTTCTGCGACTCCACCCTGAGTGGCAGGTTCTTCGATGACAACCACACCCTTTGACCAACATGGTAGGTGGGAGCAGGAATTCTCCGACGGTTGGCCCCGGTAGTGTAGCTGGCAACGGATCTGAGGAGTGTGGCTCGGGCTTGTGACCAGGTGCGGCGACATCGACGGGCAAAAGCAAGTGCAGATGGGCAAGTAACCTCCTCTTCCTGGCTGGCAAATAGAGGAGGCTGGTATCCATAAACACATTGGAAAGGGGACATACCGATGGCAGAGCAGGTCAGAGAATTGTGTGCGTACTCCACCCATGTCAATTGCTGCGACCAGGAGTGGGGGTTGCGTGAAGTCATGCATCGCAGTGCCTTCTCGAGCTCCTGATTAGCCCGCTCTGACTGCCCATTGGATTGGGGATGGAATCCGGAAGTCAGACTGACTGTGGCTCCCAGCAGGTGACAGAACTCCTTCCAAAAAGCGGAGGAGAATTGTGGACCACGGTCAGAAACTACATCCTTTGGCAGTCCGTGGATCCGGAAGACGTGTTCCAGGACCACCTGGGCGGTCTCCTTGGCGGTTGGGAGCTTGGGGAGGGGAATGAAGTGTGCCATCTTGCTGAAACGGTCAACGATGGTGAGAATGACGGTCATGCCACTTGAAGGGGGCAGCCCCGTGACAAAGTCAAGGGCGATGTGAGACCAGGGACGTCTGGGCACAGGCAGGGGCTGCAGCAATCCGGCTGGGGGCTGGCAGGACGACTTGTGTTGGTTGCAGATGGGGCAGGCTTGGACGAATTCCCGTACATCCTTCCTCAGAGAGGGCCACCAGAACCTCTGGGCGAGCAGGTTGTAAGTGCGGGTGGAGCCAGGGTGACAAGCTAGGCGGGAGTCATGTCCCCACTGAACGACCTGGGACCTCAGGTCTTCGGGGACAAAAAGGCGGTCAGCTGGGCAAGTGCTGGGACCTGGCTGGTTACGGAGAGCCTCCAGCACCTGTTCCTCAACAGCCCAGGTCAGAGCTGCAACGATGCAGGGACTTGGCAGAATCGACACAGGGTCCTTGGAGGGGGTGTCATCCTTCTGGAATTGACGGGAGAGGGCGTCTGGCTTGGTGTTGCGTGATCCAGGCCGGTATGACAGAGTGAAATTAAACCTGGTGAAGAACAGGGCCCAGCGGGACTGCCTGGAGTTCAACCGTTTGGCCGTGCGGATGTACTCCAAGTTCTTATGATCGGTCCAAACGAGAAATGGAATGGTGGACCCCTCCAGCCAGTGACGCCACTCCTCCAAGGCAAGCTTCACAGCCAGCAGCTCACGGTTCCCTATGTCGTAATTGCACTCAGAGGGGGACAACCGACGTGAGAAAAAGGCACAGGGATGGAGCTTCCTATCCTCCGCAGCCCACTGAGAAATCACAGCACCAACTCCCACATCCGAGGCGTCCACCTCCACAATGAATTGCCGGTCCACATCAGGCATCTGGAGGATGGGAGCGGAGGTGAACCTCACCTTGAGGGTACTGAAGGCTTTGTCGGCTGCTGGGGTCCAGGTGAAGGGTTGCTTGGTGCTGGTTAGAGCAGTGAGAGGGGCAGCAACGGTACTGTAGTTCCGGATAAACTTCCTATAGAAGTTAGCAAACCCCAGAAACTGTTGCAGCTTCTTTCTGTTCTCCGGAACTGGCCATGAAGTGACTGCTGATACTTTGGCAGGATCCATTTGGATACTTCCCTCTGCCACTATGTACCCCAGGAAGGCCACTGTCTTGACGTGAAACTCACATTTCTCTGCCTTGGCGTAGAGGGAATTCTCCAGAAGACGATGAAGGACTTGCTGGACATGGCGGGTGTGTTCAGACAGGTTTCTGGAGTAGATTAAGATGTCATCCAGGTAAACGAAGACAAACTTGTTTAACATGTCCCGCAGTACATCGTTCACTAGAGCCTGGAACACAGCAGGAGCATTGGTGAGGCCAAAAGGCATAACCAGATACTCGTAGTGGCCTGTTGGTGTATTGAATGCGGTTTTCCATTCATCTCCCTGCCGGATCCGCACTAGGTGGTAAGCGTTTCTGAGATCCAACTTGGTAAAAACAGTGGCTCCCTGGAGCAACTCAAAAGCAGAGGTGAGCAGAGGCAGAGGGTAACGGTTTTTCACTGTGATGTCGTTGAGTCCCCTGTAGTCGATGCAGGGGCGAAGAGATCCGTCCTTCTTCCCCACAAAGAAGAAGCCAGCACCAGCAGGAGATGAAGATGAACGGATTAATCCTGCGGACAGAGAGCCATTGATGTAGTCCTCCATGGACTTTCTTTCAGGAGCAGACAACGAATAAAGACGACCCTTTGGAGGAGCTGTTCCAGGGAGGAGGTCGATGGCACAGTCGTACGGTCGGTGAGGGGGCAGAGATGTGGCTCTTGCTTTGTTAAACACCTGTCTGAGACCATGGTAGCATTCTGGGACATTGGAGAGGTCAGGAGCGGAGTTAGTAGGTACTGGCCGAGGGGGTAGTGCGGCAGCAAGCAGGCAGGTTCGGTGGCAGTCCTCTCCCCACTCCCTGATCACCCCGGTCACCCAGTCGAGCTGAGGGTTGTGCCGGCGGAGCCATGGGTAACCCAGGATGAGGGGTTGGCCTGGAGAGGGGAGCAGGTGAAACTGGATAGTTTCTTGATGGTTTCCGGACAGACCCATCGAGACCGGGACCGTGACATGAGTGACCGATCCGAGTAAGTGTCCGTCCAGTGCCCGGGCAGGAATAGGAGGTGTCAAACGGAGGTTCTCCAGTCCCAGTTGGCGTGCCAGCTTGATGTCCATTATGTTGGCTTCGGCGCCAGAATCCACCAGAGCAGCCAGGGTGTGAGTTGAGTCAGAGAGGCGGAGGTTTGAGGTGAAGCGGCGCTGGCGCTCTGCAGGAGTGAGGGAGGCTCGCCCAATCTCCATAGGCTCAGACTGATCAAGCTGACCTGGGTGAGTGGCAGTAGATGACCGGAGCCCAGTCGGATCTCTCCGAATGCCGGTAGTAGGTGGACCTTGGCGCCCCCTCTCACGACGACGGGTCTGTATCCTTCTGTCGATCCTGACAGTCAGTGCGATGGCTTCATCAAGAGTGGAAGGCAGTTCATGGGAGACCAACTCGTCCTTGATATAGTCAGCCAAACTATGGAAGAACGCGTCCACCAACGATGGTGTGTTCCAAGAACTTCGTCTAGCCAGGGTTCGGAAGTCGATGGAATGGTCTGCGACTGTACGTCTGCCTTGTCGAATACTGAACAGTTCACGAGACGCCTCTGCGGTGGGTGAATCCAGGTCAAACACCTTCAGCATCTCCTCAGCAAACAGGTCGAAGGTTGCACATGCGGGGGTTTGACGTTCGAACTCTGCTGTTCCCCAGAGTCGAGCTCGGCCCGTCAGGTGAGTGATGGCATACCCAACTTTAGCCCCCTCCGTGGCGAAGGTCCTTGGCTGCAAGGAGAACTGAAGTCGGCAGCTAGTCAGGAATGGCCGGACCTGGGTTGAATCGCCGTTGAACCGCTCGGGGTTTCCAATCTTGGGTTCCGGAGCAGCGGCTGCAATGACCGGGGCAGGTAACTCGGGGGCTGGGCTGGTGGGCAGACTGGCTGGGGTAAGGTTGGTGAGGAGTTGAATGATCATGGCGAGTTGTTGTTGCTGCTGCTGGAACTGCTGCTCATGCTCATCGGTTTCCATGTCGGGGAAAGTGTGCGCTGAGTCCATAAAGGTCAGATCGTACTGTCACGATTCAGACAGACGACCAGAGGACCACAATTGCGTCACACCAGAAAGTTTATTAAACTTAAGGGAAAAGGGAAGTAGGGAGTGAATGAAGGCTCCAGGGGTAACAGGAATCCCGTCCAATGCGCTGGGTCTGTGCCCCCCCCAGTGGCAGCGATGCGTCCTATGAAGCCGGTGGTGGGTGGTCCAGAAGTCCTGGGGGGGGGAGACACAGACACAACAGGGCGGAATGAAACCAGGCAGCAGTACAGTTCAAGGGAAATCCAAAATACGTAGTAGCAAGGCAGAAGGCTGGTCAGAGTTACCGGGATTGAAGAGTAGTCAGGAGTCGTAATGGCAGAAGCAGGTCTGGATCTCCTGAGGCAGAAGAGTATCCAAAAAACAGGCAGGTCCGGGGTCACAAAACCAGGGTGAGCCAGAAGCGCGAGCAAACAGGTTCCGGGTGTGAGCTTTGCAGACGATCTGACACCGGAGAGCTGAAAGACAGGGCCTTAAATACTGGGAGAGGTAGTGGGTAATGCAGCGCAGCTGGCAGAGTAATTAGAGCAGAGCAGAGCAGGGACAGGTGGAGCTAGTTAGGCTGAGTAGAGAGAGTGGTGAGCAGAGTGGAAGAAAATTAAGGTGGTAACCCGGTGGAGTGAGAGGCCCATGACACCGTGTCCTCAATAGTACAAACGTTTCGAAGAGAGAACAGGTATGTCCACCAATGTACAGTGCACTGTTACTGTATATAAGCAGTATACTGTATACTTCCTACAATGCTTCATATTACAGTAGTCCACTTGTATTTCACAGCATACAGAAATATACTCTATACAGATACATACTGCACCTTACATGCACCCACCTGTATGTTTTACAGTAAAATGTGTGTTCGCATAGTTTTTGTCTATGTGAAAGTGTGCGATGCATCACTGCATTTTTCCACACATAGGACTGCAAGATTACCTCAAACCGGTGGCAGAGGACGCCTTTTCACACCTCAACAGGAGGAGGCTATTTGCACCATGGTCCGAGCAAACAATGCCATGAGACTCAGGGAAATACAAAGGACCATTATAGAAGACAACGATGTCTTTGAAAACATCCATACGGTTAGCATCTCAACCATCGACAGGGTGCTGCATAGAAACCAGATGAGTATGAAACAGCTGTACCGTGTACCATTCCAAAGGAATGAGGACAGAGTTAAGGAGCTACGGTACCAGTATGTACAGGTAAAACATATATCTATGTAACTACTTTACAGCAACATTTTATAGTGTTACATAGTACAGTAAGCATAAACTGCACACATTTCCATTGCTGTGGAAGGAACATGCAATATATGTACATTTTATGTCACTCTTCCTTACCAAAACAAATTCAACTGTGTGTTCTGGGATATAGCGTATAATGGAGTTGGAATCAAGTGAACCCTCTCACAACTTTGTATACGTGGATGAGGCTGGCTTCAACCTGACCAAATGCAGAAGGCGGGGTCGGAATATCATCGGTCACAGAGCTACTGTGGATTTGCCAGGCCAACAGGGAGGAAATATCACCATGTGTGCTGCTATTTCGGAGCATGGTGTCCTAACCCATATCCCCCTTTTAGGGCCATACAACACCCAGCATCTACTCAACTTTTTAGAGACTCTCTACAGGGCTCTCATCCCTGATGATGAGAGGGGTCTGTTTAGAGAGGATTTGCCAAAGTATGTGGTCATTTGTGATAATGTGAGTTTCCATCGATCAAACATCATAAGGCAATGGTTTGTGACCCACCCGAGGATGCTCATAGAATTCCTCCCACCTTATTCACCATTCCTTAACCCAATTGAGGAGTTCTTTTCAGCATGGAGGTGGAAGGTGTACGATCGTCAGCCACACACACAGATGACCCTGCTGGCTGCAATGGATGCAGCATGTGAGGACACCACAGTAGACGCCTGCAGAGGATGGATAAGGCATTCCAAAAGATTCTTTCCACGTTGCATTGGAAGGGAAAATATCCGGTGTGATGTGGATGAGAATATGTGGGCTGACAGACAGGAACGTCTGGATGTGTAGAGACAGCACTAGAACAGTGCTGTGGGCAAAGTTGTGCCTTAGTGGTGGTTTCCTGTGTTTCTTTCTAATTTAGTTTTTTTTCCTTTGTGCCCCTTGGGTTGTCCAGTCTCTTTCAATCAATAACCCACATACAGTAATATGTAAATAGTACTGTTGAAATTGATATATGCCATAGAAGTGCAGCCTTGTGCATTTTCAATACAGTAACTGTCATCCAAACTGTAGCCTAAGTTTACATCAGGTAATACTGTCAAAGTACACAGTTCCATTGACAACATGCCTAAACATTTTGACAACCTTGTTCGTGAACAATGACTCAATGACTTATCATTCTGATGACACTGACATGATCATTGGCATGAATATTTACTTTTGAGAGATGTACTGAGGATTTTTAGTGACTGACTAGCTTTAGAAACATATCTATTGTATATTGCAGTTTGTACAAATTGTTCTGAGAAATGCACTTATTATTTTGCACATGTTAGGGATGATGTGAAAAATGCACCAAAGCGACTGAGAAAAACTGTATTAACACTGTCTATGGTTAGTATATCATTAATACTATCTATGGTTAGTATAACATTAATACTGTCTATGGTTAGTATATCATTAGTACTGTCTATGGTTAGTATATATTTAGTATTGTCTATGGTTAGTATATCATTAATACTGTCTATGGTTAGTAAATCATTAATACTGTCTATGGTTAGTATATTATTAACACTGTCTATGGTTAGTATATCATTAGTACTGTCTATGGTTAGTATATCATTAGTACTGGCTATGGTTAGTATATCATTAATACTGTCTATGGTTAGTATATCATTAGTACTGTCTATGGTTAGTGTATCATTAATTCTGTCTATGGTTAGTATATCACACCATTAGTATTGTATATGGTTTGTATATCATTAATACTGTCTATGGTTAGTATATCATTAATACTGTCTATGGTTAGTATATTATTAACACTGTCTATGGTTAGTATATCATTAGTACTGTCAATGGTTAGTATATATTTAGTATTGTCTATGGTTAGTATATCATTAATACTGTCTATGGTTAGAATATCATTAATACTGTCTATGGTTAGTATATCATTAGTATTGTTTATGGTTAGTATATCATTAGTACTGTCTATGGTTAGTATATAATTAATACTGTATATGGTTAGTATATCATTAATACTGTATATGGTCAGTATATCATTAGTACTGTCTATAGTTAGTATATCACAGCATTAGTATTGTCTATGGTTAGTATATCATTAATACTGTCTATGGTTTGTATATCATTAATACTGTCTATGGTTAGTATATCATTAATACTTTCTATGGTTAGTATATCATTAATACTGTCTATGGTTGGTATATGACAGCATTAGTATTGTCTATGATTAGTATATCATTAATACTGTCTATGGTTAGTATATCATTAATACTGTCTATGGTTAGTATATTACAGCATTAGTATTGTCTATGGTTATTATATCATAAATACTGTCTATGGTTAGTGTATCATTAATACTGTCTATGGTTAGTATATCATTAATACTGTCTATGGTTAGTATATAATTAATAATGTCTATGGTTAGTATATCATTAGTACTGTCTATGGTTAGTATATCATTAATACTGTCTATGGTTAGTATATCATTAGTACTGTCTATGGTTAGTATATAATTAATACTGTCTATGGTTAGTATATCATTAGTACTGTCTATGGTTAGTATATCATTAATACTGTCTATGGTTAGTATATCATTAATACTGTCTATGGTTAGTATATCATTAGTACTGTCTATGGTTAGTATATCATTAATACTGTATATGGTTAGTATATCATTAATACTGTCTATGGTCAGTATATCATTAGTACTGTCTATGGTTAGTATATAATTACTACTGTCTATGTTTAGTATATCATTAATACTGTCTATGGTTAGTATATAATTAATACTGTCTATGGTTAGTATATCATTAGTACCGTCTATGGTTAGTATATCATTAATACTGTATATGGTTAGTATATCATTAATACTGTCTATGGTTAGTGTATCATTAATACTGTCTATGGTTAGTGTATCATTAATACTGTCTATGGTTAGTATATCACAGCATTAGTATTGTCTATGGTTAGTATATCATTAATACTGTCTATGGTTAGTATATCATTAATACTGTCTATGGTTAGTATATCATTAATACTGTCTATGGTTAGTATATAATTGGTACTGTATATGGTTAGTATATCATTAATACTGTCTATGGTTAGTATATCATTAATACTGTCTATGATTAGTATATCATTAATACTGTCTATGGTTAGTATATCATTAATATTGTCTATGGTTAATAAATCATTAATACTGTCTATGGTTAGTATATAAATGGTACTGTGTATGGTTGGTATATAATTAATACTGTCTATGGTTAGTATACTACAGCATTAGTATTGTCTATGGTTAGTATATCATTAATACTGTCTATGGTTAGTATATCATTAATACTGTATATGGTTAGTATATCATTAATACTGTATATTATTAGTATATCATTAATACTGTCTACGGTTAATATATCATTAATACTGTCCATGGTTAGTATATCATTAGTACTGTCTATGGTTAGTATATCATTAATACTGTATATGGTTAGAATATCATTAGTACTGTCTATGGTTAGTATATCATTAATACTGTCTATGGTTAGTATATCATTAATACTGTCTATGGTTAGTATATCATTAGTACTGTCTATGGTTAGTATATCACAGCATTAGTATTGTCTATGGTTAGTATATCATTAATACTGTATATGGTTAGTATATCATTAATACTGTCTATGGTTAGTATATCATTAATACTGTCTACGGTTAATATATCATTAATACTGTATATGGTTAGAATATCATTAATACTGTATATGGTCAGTATATTATTAACACAGTCTATGGTTAGTATATCATTAGTACTGTCAATGGTTAGTATATATTTAGTATTGTCTATGGTTAGTATATCATTAATACTGTCTATGGTTAGTATATCATTAATACTGTCTATGGTTAGTATATCATTAATACTGTCTATGGTTAGTATATCATTAGTACTGTCTATGGTTAGTATATAATTAATATTGTCTATGGTTAGTATATAATTAATACTGTCCATGGTTAGTATATCATTAGTACTGTCTATGGTTAGTATATCATTAATACTGTATATGGTTAGAATATCATTAGTACTGTCTATGGTTAGTATATCATTAATACTGTCTATGGTTAGTATATCATTAATACTATCTATGGTTAGTATATCATTAGTCCTGTCTATGGTTAGTATATCACAGCATTAGTATTGTCTATGGTTAGTATATCATTAATACTGTCTATGGTTAGTATATCATTAATACTGTCTATGGTTAGTATATCATTAATACTGTCTACGGTTAATATATCATTAATACTGTATATGGTTAGAATATCATTAATACTGTCTATGGTCAGTATATTATTAACACTGTCTATGGTTAGTATATCATTAGTACTGTCAATGGTTAGTATATATTTAGTATTGTCTATGGTTAGTATATCATTAATACTGTCTATGGTTAGTATATCATTAATACTGTCTATGGTTAGTATATAATTACTACTGTCTATGTTTAGTATATCATTAATACTGTCTATGGTTAGTATATAATTAATACTGTCTATGGTTAGTATATCATTAGTACTGTCTATGGTTAGTATATCATTAATACTGTATATGGTTAGTATATCATTAATACTGTCTATGGTTAGTGTATCATTAATACTGTCTATGGTTTGTATATCATTAATACTGTCTATGGTTAGTATATCATTAATACTGTCTATAGTTAGTATATCATTAATACTGTCTATGGTTAGTATATCATTAATACTGTCTATGGTTAGTATATAAATAGTACTGTATATGGTTGGTATATAATTAATAATGTCTATGGTTAGTATATCACAGCATTAGTATTGTCTATGGTTAGACATCATTAATACTGTAAATGGTTAGTATATCATTAATACTGTCTATGGTTAATATATAATTAATACTGTCTATGGTTAGTATATAATTGGCACTGTATATGGTTAGTATATCATTAATACTGTGTATGGTTAGTATATCATTAATTCTGTCTATGATTAGTATATCATTAAAACTGTCTATGGTTAGTATATCATTAATATTGTCTATGTCAATAAATCATTAATACTGTCTATGGTTAGTATGTAAATGGTACTGTGTATGGTTGGTATATAATTAATACTGTCTATGGTTAGTATATCACAGCATTAGTATTGTCTATGGTTAGTATAGCATTAATACTGTCTATGGTTAGTATATCATTAATACTGTATATGGTTAGTATATCATTAATACTGTATATTATTAGTATATCATTAATACTGTCTAAGGTTAATGTATCATTAATACTGTCTATGGTTAGTATATCATTAGTACTGTCTATGGATAGTATATCATTAATACTGTATATGGTTAGAATATCATTAGTACTGTCTATGGTTAGTAAATCATTAATACTGTCTATGGTTAGTATATCATTAATACTGTCTATGGTTAGTATATCATTAGTACTGTCTATGGTTAATGTATCATTAATTCTGTCTATGGTTAGAATAGCATTAGTACTGTCTATGGTTAGTATATCACAGCATTAGTATTGTCTATGGTTAGTATATCATTAATACTGTCTATGGTTAGTATATCATTAATTCTGTCTATGGTTAGTATATCATTAATAATGTCTACGGTTAATATATCATTAATACTGTATATGGTTAGAATATCATTAATACTGTCTATGGTCAGTATATTATTAACACTGTCTATGGTTAGTACATCATTAGTACTGTCAATGGTTAGTATATATTTAGTATTGTCTATGGTTAGTATATCATTAATACTGTCTATGGTTAGTATATCATTAATACTGTCTATGGTTAGTATATCATTAGTATTGTTTATGGTTAGTATATCATTAATACTGTATATGGTTAGTATATCATTAATGCTGTCTATGGTCAGTATATCATTAGTACTGTCTATGGTTAGTATATCATTAGTATTGTCTATGGTTAGTATATCATTAGTACTGTCTATGGTTAGTGTATCATTAATACTGTCTATGGTTAGTATATTACAGCATTAGTATTGTCTATGGTTAGTATATCATTAATACTGTCTATGGTTAGTATATCATTAATACTGTCTATGGTTAGTATATAATTAGTACTGTCTATGGTTGGTATATAATTAATACTGTATATGGTTAGTATATCATTAATGCTGTCTATGGTCAGTATATCATTAGTACTGTCTATGGTTAGTATATCATTAGTATTGTCTATGGTTAGTATATCATTAGTACTGTCTATGGTTAGTGTATCATTAATACTGTCTATGGTTAGTATATTACAGCATTAGTATTGTCTATGGTTAGTATATCATTAATACTGTCTATGGTTAGTATATCATTAATACTGTCTATGGTTAGTATATAATTAGTACTGTCTATGGTTGGTATATAATGAATACTGTCTATGGTTAGTATATCACAGCATTAGTATTGTCTATGGTTAGTATATCTTTAATACTGTCTATGGTTAGTATATCATTAGTACTGTCTATGGTTCGTAAATCATTAATACTGTATATGGTTAGTATATAATTAGTACTGTATATGGTTGGTATATAATTAATAATGTATATGGTTAGTATATCACAGCATTAGTATTGTCTATGGTTAGTATATCATTAATACTGTCTATGGTTAGTATATCATTAATACTGTCTATGGTTAGTATATTACAGCATTAGTATTGTCTATGGTTAGTATATCATTAATAATGTCTATGGTTAGTATATCATTAATACTGTCTATGGTTAGTATATAATTAGTACTGTATATGGTTGGTATATAATTAATAATGTCTATGGTTAGTATATCACAGCATTAGTATTGTCTATGGTTAGTATATCATTAATACTGTCTATGGTTAGTATATCATTAATACTGTCTATGGTTAGTATATTACAGCATTAGTATTGTCTATGGTTAGTATATCATTAATACTGTATATGGTTAGTATATCATTAATACTGTCTATGGTTAGTATATAATTAGTACTGTCTATGGTTAGTATATCATTAGTACTGTCTATGGTTAGTATATCATTAATACTGTATATGGTTAGTATATAATTAGTACTGTATATGGTTGGTATATAATTAATAATGTCTATGGTTAGTATATCACAGCATTAGTATTGTCTATGGTTAGTATATCAATAATACTGTCTATGGTTAGTATATAATTAATACTGTCTATGGTTAGTATATCATTAATACTGTCTATGGTTAGTATATCATTAATAATGTCTATGGTTAGTATATCATTAATACTGTCTATGGTTAGTATATAAATGGTACTGTGTATGGTTGGTATATAATTAATACTGTCTATGGTTAGTATATCACAGCATTAGTATTGTCTATGGTTAGTATATCATTAATACTGTCTATGGTTAGTATATCATTAATACTGTCTATGGTTAGTATATAATTAATACTGTCTATGTTAGTATATCACAGCATTAGTATTGTATATGGTTAGTATATCATTAATACTGTCTATGCTTAGTATATCATTAATACTGTATATGGTTAGTATATCATTAATACTGTCTATGGTCAGTATATCATTAATACTGTCTATGTTTAGTATATCATTAATATTGTTTATGGTTAGTATATCATTAATACTGTATATGGTTACTATAACATTAGTACTGTCTATGGTTAGTATATAATTAATACTGTCTATGGTTAGTATATCATTAATATTGTATATGGTTAGTATATCATTAATACTGTCTATGGTTAGTATATCATTAGTATTGCCTATGGTTAGTATATCATTAATACTGTCTATGGTTAGTGTATCATTAATACTGTCTATGGTTAGTATATCATTAGTACTATATATGGTTAGTATATCATTAATACTGTATATGGTTAGTATATCATTAATACTGTCTATGGTTAGTATATCATTAGTACTGTCTATGGTTAGTATATCATTAATACTGTATATGGTTAGTATATCATTAATACTGTCTATGGTTAGTATATCATTAAAACTGTCTATGGTTAGTATATCATTAATACTGTCTATGGTTAGTATATCACAGCATTAGTATTGTCTCTGGTTAGTATATCATTAATACTGTCTATGGTTAGTATATCATTAATACTGTATATGGTTAGTATATCATTAATATTGTATATGGTTAGTATATCATTAATACTGTCTATGGTTAGTATATCATTAGTATTGCCTATGGTTAGTATATCATTAATACTGTCTATGGTTAGTGTATCATTAATACTGTCTATGGTTAGTATATAATTAGTACTGTCTATGGTTAGTATATCATTAGTACTATCTATGGTTAGTATATCATTAATACTGTCTATGGTTAGTATATCATTAATACTGTATATGGTTAGTATATCATTAGTACTGTCTATGGTTAGTATATCATTAATACTGTATATGGTTAGTATATCATTAATACTGTCTATGGTTAGTATATAATTAAAACTGTCTATGGTTAGTATATCATTAATACTGTCTATGGTTAGAATATCACAGCATTAGTATTGTCTCTGGTTAGTATATCATTAATACTGTCTATGGTTAGTATATCATTAATACTGTATATGTTTAGTATATAATTAGTACTGTCTATGGTTAGTCTATCACAGCATTAATACTGTATATGGTTAGTATATC
>NW_028161154.1:32500-105000 GCF_964263955.1 Coregonus lavaretus
TCAGTTGGTAGAGCATGGCGATTGCAACGCCAGTGTTGTGGGTTCGATTCCCACGGGGGGCCAGTATGTTTAAAAAAATATATATATAATGTATGCACTAACTATAAGTCGCTCTGGATAAGAGCATCTGCTAAATGACGTAAATGTATGTAAATGTAATGTGAATGAATGGAGGCCACATTCCCACCGGTTCGTTTCACTGATGTCAGGTAGGCTACTCCGGTTATTTCAGCACACAACAGGTGATATTCCGCCCAAACTCTGTATGCCATGGGCTCTCCAACCCTGTTCCTAAAGCTACCCAGTGCTTAGTTTGGGAAACCAAGTATAATCGGTTCGGGAACATCTACAGTTTTCACAACAAAACATATTTCATTAAACTCTTGACAGCCCCTCTCTCTGCATGCTGGAGAAAGGAATGAAGGAGAGAGTGGAGGAGATGGAAGCGCTCGGTGGTGAGATATTCTGTAGCTAAAGGTAGTTTGTCAGCCTATTAATTATGAAAATATAAAAAATTCAAAAAATGCCCTATTACTAGGCTATTCAAAATCAAATACAAATTCACTGTAATTGTAGGCTAACTCTGAATTTGTTTAATTTAGGCTAGACCAATTATGTACCAAAGATATCTGAAATCAGTATTTTTTAAATGTTTCTCTGCCATGTGTAATATGCAGTAGACTATGTATTGTATAACGGCACAATCGTTATTTTAATTCAGGTTTTTTAGGGGGGCTTGGGCTCATATATAGGCCTATGTGTATGTATAACCACCAGCACTTCCGCGTCTTCGGTGAAAGGTGGCAGAGCTAGAGCGGTGTTTGTCAAACCATGGGACCCTCCCGAAAATCGGTCTTCTCACGTAAACGTCTGAACAGTTTGACCTACACACGAATGACCACTCTATTGAAAGGGCATATTCTCAAGAACACGATGGTGTTCTCCGTTTTGCTCTACGACCCCCACAATTGTCACATTACTCGTCTGAAAGTAACTGGTACCGGTTTTACGAATGGAAGTGGCCTATTAAGTTAGTTTTGTGCCTACCCCCAAAAAGGGGTTAAATATGTGTAAAAATACATATATATATACACTACCAGTCAAAGAGTTTAGAACACCTACTCATTCAAGGGTTTTTCTTGATTTGTACTATTTTCTACATTGTAGAATAATAGTGAAGACATCAAAACTATGAAATAACACATATGGAATCATGTAGTAACCAAAAAAGTGTTAAACAAATCAAAATATATTTTATATTTGAGATTCTTCAAATAGCCACCCTTTTCCTTGATGACAACTTTGCACACTCTAGGCATTCTCTCAACCAGCTTCACCTGGAATGGTTTTCCAACAGTCTTGAAGGATTTCCCACATAAGCTGAGCACTTGTTGGCTGCTTTTCCTTCACTCTGCGGTCCAACTCATCCCAAACCATCTCAATTGGGTTGAGGCTGGGGGATTTTGGAGGCCAGATCATCTGATGCAGCACTCCATCACTTTCCATCACTTTTTTTATCCCTTAGATTTAGGACAGACACTTCAAAACCTTGTTTCTTATGATTTATTTTTTGACTGTCCTTTTTGTGATTTATGAATGTGTTATTCAATGTGTTTCTATGGGCTTTAGTTGTAAAGGACAAAATCAATATTTTATCAAATATATTTTTCCAAAAAAAAAGTTATACCTAAAGGGGTCCAAAAATGTGTATGACCATCTTAAAACAATGTTTTATGTCAGCTGAGCCAGTCAGTGATTTGATGGTGACTGGCGTATCAAAGGGTCAGTAATGTGATGGTGACTGGTGTATCAAAGGGTCAGTGTGTGATGGTAAATGGAATATCAAAGGGTCAGTGATGTGATGGTGACTGGCATGTCAAAGGGTCAGTGATGTGATAGTGACTGGCATATCAAAGGGTCAGTGATGTGATATGACAGGCATATGAAAAGGTCAGTGTCTGATGGTGACTGACATATCAAAGGGTCAGTGTGTGATGGTGACTGGCGTATCAAAGGGTCAGTAATGTGATGGTGACTTGTGGATCAAAGGGTCAGTGTGTGATAGTGACTGGCATATTAAAGGGTCAATAATGTGATGGTAACTGGCATATCAAAGGGTCAGTTATGTGATGGTGACTGGCATATCAAAGGGTCAGTGATGTGATGTGACAGGCATATGAAAGTGTCAGTGTATGATGGTGACTGGCGTATCAAAGGGTCAGTAATTTTATGTGACTGGCGTATCATATGTGGTCCTCTGTAGCTCAGCTGGTAGAGCACGGCGCTTGTAACGCCAAGGTAGTGGGTTCGAACCCCGGGACAACCCATTATGCACGCATGACTGTAAGTCGCTTTGGATAAAAGCGTCTGCTAAATGGCATATTATTATTATTATTATTGATGGTGACTGGCCTATCAAAGGGTCAGTGTGTAATGGTGACTGGCATGTAAAGGATCAGTGATGTGATGGTGACTGGCATTTCAAAGGGTCAGTGATGTGATATGACTGGCATATCAATGGGTCAGTGTGTGATGGTTACTGGAATATCAAAGGGTCAGTGTATGATGGTGAATGGAGTATCAAAGGGTAAGTGTGTGATAGTACCTGGCGTATCAAAGGGTCAGTAATGTGATGCTGCTGGCGTATCATATGGTCAGTAATTTGATGCTTACTGGCGCTTCAAAGGGTCATTAATGTGATGGCAAACTGGTGTATGAAAGGGTCAGTAATGGGATGGTGACTGGCTTATCAATGTGTCAGTGTGTCATGGTGACTTCTGTATCAAAGTATCAGTAAGGGGATGGTCACTGGCATATTAAAGTGTCACTGTGTGATGGTTACAGGCGTATCAAAGGGTCCGTTATTGATGGTGACTGGCGTATCAAAGGGTCAGTGTGTGATGGTGTCTTGCGTATGAAAGGGTCAGTGATGTGATGGTTACTGGCGTATCAAAGGGTCAGTAATGTGATGGTGACTGTCATATCAAAGTGTCAGTGATGTGATGGTGACTGGCATATCAAAGGGTCGGTGATGTGAATGTGACTGGCATATCAATGGGTCAGTGTGTGATGGTGACTGGCGTATCAAAGGGTCAGCGTGTGATGGTGAGAGTTATATCAAAGGGTCAGTGTGTGATGGTGTCTGGCTTATGAAAGGGTCAGTGATGTGATGTTGACTCGAGTATCAAAGGGTCAGTGTTGTGATATGACTGGCATATCAAAGGGACAGTAATGTGATGGTGACTGGCGTATCAAAGGGTCAGTGATGTGATGGTACCTGGCATATCAAAGGGTCAGTAATGTGATGGTGATTGGCATATCAAACGGTCAATAATGTGATGGTGACTGGCATATCAAAGGGTCAGTCTTGTGATATGACTGGCATATCAAAGGGTCAGTAATGTGATGGTGACTGGCGTATCAAAGGGTCAGCAATTTGACTTGCGAATCAAAGAGTGTGATGGTAGTAGTGTGATGGTAACAGGCGTATCAAAGGTTCAGTGTGTGATGGTTACTGGCGTATCAAAGGTTCAGTGTGTGATGGTGACTGACGTATCAAAGGGTTGTAATGTGATGGTGACTGGTGTATCAATTGGTCAGTAATGTATTGGTGACTGGTGTATCAAAGGGTCAGTGTGTGATGGTGTCTGGAGTATCAAAGGGTAAGTATGTGATTGTAACTGGCGTATCAAAGGGTCAGTAATGTGATGGTGCTGGCGTATCATATGGTCAGTCATTTGATGGTGACTGGCCTATCAAAGAGTCAGTGTGTAATGGTGACTGGCATGTAAAGGATTAGTGATGTGATGGTGACTGGCATTTCAAAGGGTCAGTGATGTGATATGACTGGCATATCAAAGGGTCAGTGTGTGATGGTTACTGGAATATCAAAGGGTCAGTGTCTGATGGTGACTGGCGAATCAAATGGTCAGTGTGTGATAGTGACTGACATATCAAAGGGTCAGTGTATGATGGTGTCTGGCGTATGAAAGGGTCAGTGATGTGATGGTGACTGGAGTATCAAAGGGTCAGTGATGTGATATGACTGGCATATCAAAGGGTCAGTGTGTGATGGTTACTGGAATATCAAAGGGTCAGTGTATGATGGTGAATGGAGTATCAAAGGGTAAGTGTGTGATAGTGACTGGCGTATCAAAGGGTCAGTAATGTGATGCTGCTGTCGTATCATATGGTCAGTAATTTGATGGTTACTGGCGCTTCAAAGGGTCATTAATGTGATGGCAAACTGGTGTATGAAAGGGTCAGTAATGGGATGGTGACTGGCTTATCAATGGGTCAGTGTGTAATGGTGACTTCTGTATCAAAGTATCAGTAAGGGGATGGTCACTGGCATATTAAAGTGTCAGTGTGTGATGGTTACAGGCGTATCAAAGGGTCGTTATTGATGGTGACTGGCGTATCAAAGGGTCAGTGTGTGATGGTGTCTTGCGTATAAAAGGGTCAGTGATGTGATGGTTACTGGCATATCAAAGGGTCAGTAATGTGATGGTGACTGTCATATCAAAGTGTCATTGATGTGATGGTGACTGGCATATCAAAGGGTCGGTGATGTGAATGTGACTGGCATATCAAAGGGTTAGTGTGTGATGGTGACTGGCGTGTCAAAGGGTCAGCGTGTGATGGTGAGAGTTATATCAAAGGGTCAGTGTGTGATGGTGTCTGGCGTATGAAAGGGTCAGTGATGTGATGTTGACTGGAGTATCAAAGGGTCAGTGTTGTGATATGACTGGCATATCAAAGGGACATTAATGTGATGGTGACTGGCGTATCGAAGAGTAAGTGTGTGATGGTAACTGGCGTATCAAAGGGTCAGTGATGTGATGGTGACTGGCATATCAAAGGGTCAGTAATGTGATGGTGACTGGCATATCAAACGGTCAGTCTTGTGATGGTGACTGGCATATCAAAGGGTCAGTCTTGTGATATGACTGGCATATCAAACGGTCAGTAATGTGATGGTGACTGGCGTATCAAAGGGTCAGCAATTTGACTTGCGTATCAAAGAGTGTGATGGTAGTAGTGTGATGGTAACTGCCGTATCAAAGGGTCAGTGTGTAATGGTGACTGGCGTATGAAAGGTTCAGTGTGTGATCGTAACTGGTGTATCAATTGGTCAGTAATGTAATGGTGTCTGGCGTATCAAAGGGTCAGTAATGTGATGGTGACTTGCGTTGGGTCAGTAATGTGATGGTGACTGGCGTATCAAAGGGTCAGTAATGTGATGGTGAATGGCGTATCAAAGGGTCAGTAATGTGATGGTGAATGTCGTATCAAAGGGTCAGTGTGTGATGGTGACTGGCGTATCAAAGGGTCAGTAATGTGATGGTACTTGGCGTATCAAAGGGTCAGTAATGTGATGGTGACTGGCGTATCAAAGCGTCAGTACTGTGATGGTGACTGCCGTAGGTTCTCTTACACTCTCTCTGTTTGATCTACTTCTTTAATTACTCGTAATTTGTTCTTTTTATTTTGTACTTATCTATTTTTCACGTATTACTTTTTTTCTTACAACAGCGTTGTTGGTTAAGTAAGCATTTAACCTGTTGTATTCGGCTCATGTGGCAAATCAAATTTTATTTTATTAGGATCCCATTAGATGATGCCAATGGTGACAGCTAGTATTAATGGCTGTTTGTTGCAGATTTCTCATTAGGCATGGTTTTAATGAGCATCACAAATCCAACCGTCATGATCCTGTAATTAAAGAAGTTACTGATGGGCTCTATATTGACTTCATAAATGTTAATGAATACAGAAACAAACAAACACACACACACAAGCATGCGCACCCCCCCCCCCCCCCCCCCCCCCACACACACACACACAAACGCAAACACACACACGCAAACACACACACACACAGTCTATGCTCACATTGTTCCTTGGCATCGCAACTTTTGTTTTTTTGTTTCAGCAATCACACACTGTTCCCCTTCTCTACGGTCAGTGTGGTGGAGATGGAGATCTGATTACCAAGGCACCAAACACAGACCAATCAGTATACTCCTACATGAGCAGAATACTCAATGTCCCATAATGCTTCACTGGCACTCAGGGACTAAGGCCTGCTGGTCCGTGAGTCAGCCTGGGACTCATTTACTGACAGGGGCCATGGTGTGTGTGTGTGTGTGTGCGTGTGTGTGTGTGTGTGTGTGTGTGTGTGTGTGTGTGTGTGTGTGTGTGTGTGTGTGTGTGTGTGTGTGTGTGTGTGTGTGTGTGTGTGTGTGTGTGTGTGTGTGAGTGAGTGTGCATGTGTGCAACAATTTGTGTGTTTGTTTCATCGAGAGGTTCAATGTTTATACTAAGTGACTACCCATATTCTCATTAAAACATAGCTGAAAACAGACTCATAGAGAGAGAATGGATAGAGATGAGTGGAGAGAGAGGTGTTGAGATGAGTGGAGAGAGTGGTTGTGAGATGAATGGAGAGAGAGATGGTGAGATGATTGGAGAGAGAGGTGGTGAGATGAGTGGAGAGAGAGGTGGTGAGATGAGTGGAGAGAGAGGTGATGAGATGAGTGGAGAGAGAGGTGGTGAGATGAGTGGAGAGAGAAGTGGTGAGATGAGTGGAGAGAGAGGTGGTGAGATGAGTGGAGAGAGAGGTGAGATGAATGGAGAGAGAGGTGGTGAGATGAGTGGAGAGAGAGAGGTGGTGAGATGAGTGGAGAGAGAGGTGAGATGAATGGAGAGAGAGAGGTGGTGAGATGAGTGGAGAGAGAAGTGGTGAGATGAGTGGAAAGAGAGGTGGTGAGATGAATGGAGAGAGAGGTGGTAAGATGAGTGGAGAGAGAGGTGATGAGATGAGTGGAGAATAGGTGGTGAGATGAGAGGTGAGAGAGAGGTGGTGAAATGAGTGGAGAGAGAGGTGGTGAGATGAGTGGAGAGAGAGGTGGTGAGATAAGGTGGTGAGATGAGTGGAGAGAGAGAGGTGATGAGATGAGTGGAGAGAGAGGTGGTGAGATGAGTGGAGAGAGAGGTGGTGAGATGAGTGGAGAGATAGGTGATGAGATGAGTGGAGAGAGAGGTGAGATGAATGGAGAGAGAGAGGTGGTGAGATGAGTGGAGAGAGAAGTGGTGAGATGAGTGGAGAGAGAGGTGGTGAGATGAGTGGAGAGATAGGTGATGAGATGAGTGGAGAATAGGTGTTGAGATGAGTGGAGAGAGAGGTGGTGAGATGAGTGGAGAGAGAGGTGATGAGATGAGTGGAGAATAGGTGGTGAGATGAGTAGTGAGAGAGAGGTGGTGAAATGAGTGGAGAGAGAGGTGGTGAGATGAGTGGAGAGAGAGAGGTGGTGAGATGAGGTGGTGAGATGAGGTGGTGAGATGAGTGGAGAGAGAGAGGTGATGAGATGAGTGGAGAGAGAGAGGTGGTGAGATGAGTGGAGAATAGGTGGTGAGATGAGTGGTGAGAGAGAGGTGGTGAAATGTGTGTAGAGAGAGGTGGTGAGATGAGTGGAGAGAGAGGTGGTGAGATGAGGTGGTGAGATGAGTGGAGAGAGAGAGGTGATGAGATGAGTGGAGAGAGAGGTGGTGAGATGAGTGGAGAGAGAGGTGATGAGATGAGTGGAGAGAGAGGTGGTGAGATGAGTGGAGAGATAGGTGATGAGATGAGTGGAGAATAGGTGTTGAGATGAGTGGAGAGAGAGGTGGTGAGATGAGTGGAGAGAGAGGTGATGAGATGAGTGGAGAATAGGTGGTGAGATGAGTAGTGAGAGAGAGGTGGTGAAATGAGTGGAGAGAGAGGTGGTGAGATGAGTGGAGAGAGAGAGGTGGTGAGATGAGGTGGTGAGATGAGGTGGTGAGATGAGTGGAGAGAGAGAGGTGATGAGATGAGTGGAGAGAGAGAGGTGGTGAGATGAGTGGAGAATAGGTGGTGAGATGAGTGGTGAGAGAGAGGTGGTGAAATGTGTGTAGAGAGAGGTGGTGAGATGAGTGGAGAGAGAGGTGGTGAGATGAGGTGGTGAGATGAGTGGAGAGAGAGAGGTGATGAGATGAGTGGAGAGAGAGGTGGTGAGATGAGTGGAGAGAGAGGTGATGAGATGAGTGGAGAGAGAGGTTGCGAGATGAGTGGAGAGAGAGGTGGTGAGATGAGTGGAGAGAGAGAGGTGGTGAAATGAGTGGAGAGAGAGTTGGTGAGATGAGTGAAGATAGAGGTGGTGAGATGAGTGGAGAGAGAGGTGGTGAGATGAGTGGAGAGAGAGGTGGTGAGATGAGTGGAGAGAGAGGTGGTGAGATGAGTGGAGAGAAAGGTGGTGAGATGAGTGGAGAGAGAGAGGTGGTGAGATGAGTGGCGAGAGAGAGGTGGTGAAATGAGTGGAGAGAGAGTTGGTGAGATGAGTGAAGATAGAGGTGGCGAGATGAGTGGAGAATAGGTGTTGAGATGAGTGGAGAGAGAGGTGGTGAGATGAGTGGAGAGAGAGGTGGTGAGACGAGTGGAGAGAGAGGTGGTGAGATGAGTGGAGAGAGAGAGGTGGTGAGATGAGTGGAGAGAGAGGTAGTGAGATGAGTGGAGAAAGAGGTGGCGAGATGAGTGGAGAGAAAGGTGGTGAGATGTGTGGAGATAGAGGTGGTGAGATGAATGAAGATAGAGGTGGTGAGATGAGTGGAGAGAGAGGTGGTGAGATGAGTGGAGAGAGAGAGGTGGTGAGATGAGTGGCGAGAGAGAGGTGGTGAAATGAGTGGAGAGAGAGTTGGTGAGATGAGTGAAGATAGAGGTGGCGAGATGAGTGGAGAGAAAGTGAGGGATGAGGACTGAGAGAGGGAGGGCTGAAGAGAAAAGAAGCAGAGCTGGCTGACCCAGAGTCCAAGACAGAATTAATGTTCCCTCGTTCCCTTGCTCCCTCTCTCTTTTTACCTCTCCTCCTATCCTTCACTAGTCTGCATTCTAATTGAAATGTTTGTTTTCCTGCATCGTTTCAAAGGCTTACAAATGGCCTGCTTAAAATCAGAGCGGCTTGAGGGGGTGGAGGAGAAGGAGAGGGGAGGAAGGAAAAAGGGGAGGATTGGTTCTCTTGGAGCAGGATGAGAGGATGGATGGAAGTTGGCGGGGGAGGGGGGGGGGGGACATTCTCTACATAACTCATTATCTATTCTGCAGCAGCGTTGAGACAGTACAACTCACCACAACGAGTTGCAGATATTACCTTCTCCTCACCTCTCCTCTCCTCTCATGTCTACTACACACTGCCCCCCGAACACACACACATGCACACATGAATACACACACACACCCTTCCTTCCACTACACATATTCAGATTTTTCCATCTTTACAAGTATAAATACATAGTGTAGGTCATCTTATGTCCTCATTTGGTACAAATCCTCTTATTCTCAAATGAACCGCTGACACTGCTGAATACTCTAATGTATGAGTCTGGAGGGGGTGCCTCAGAACAACAGCCTTACACACACGCACGCACCAACACACCCACACACACACACACGAGCACACACACACTCACACACGAATGCACACACACACGAACGCATACACACACAAGCTCGCACACACACACACACGAGCACACACACACACGCACACACGAATACACACACACACACTGATGTAATTAATCTAAATGAATGAAGTTCAATAAGAGTGTTACCCTGCAGGGGCCCATGCCTGAAGTTTACTAACAGCCCAGATCAGACAGAACACATTCAGTCTACACATTTAGTCTACACACTCAGTCTACACATAGTCTACTCAGTCAGTCTACACACTCAGTCTACACATTTAGTCTACACACTCAGTCTACACATTCAGTCTACACATTCAGTGTGCACACTCAGTCTAACATTCAGTCTACACATTCAGTCTGCACACTCAGTCTAACATTCAGTCTACACATTCAGTCTGCACACTCAGTCTGCACACTCAGTCTACACATTCAGTCTACACATTCAGTCTACACATTCAGTCTGCACACTCAGTCTGCACACTCAGTCTACACATTCAGTCTACATATTCAGTCTACACACTCAGTCTACACATAGTCTACTCAGTCAGTCTACACACTCAGTCTACACATTTAGTCTACACACTCAGTCTACACATTCAGTCTACACATTCAGTGTGCACACTCAGTCTAACATTCAGTCTACACATTCAGTCTGCACACTCAGTCTAACATTCAGTCTACACATTCAGTCTGCACACTCAGTCTGCACACTCAGTCTACACATTCAGTCTACACATTCAGTCTACACATTCAGTCTGCACACTCAGTCTACACATTCAGTCTACACATTCAGTCTACACATTCAGTCTGCACACTCAGTCTGCACACTCAGTCTACACATAGTCTACCCAGTCAGTCTACTCAGTCAGCCTACTCACTAGGTGGATTATTTCTGTGTTTGTTTTGGCATTGGAGTTGTTGTTACATGTCTCCATGCTGACACCGCACATCTAAACATGGATTTGTGTGTGTGAGAGTGTGTATATGTGTGTGTGTGTGTGTGTGTGTGTGTGCACGTGCGTGCGATCGTGTGCATGTGCACGTGTCGTCTACATGCTGAGGCAGCACTTCTAAAGATGGATGTGGAACCAGAGACCTAAGCGAGGACAGAGAGACGTCTCGAAGAATATAGACATACATACTGTATAAACCTACAGATCTACAGACCTACAGACCTACAGACCTACAGACCTACAGACCTACAGACCTACAGACCTACAGACCTACAGATAGACAGTGGTTACATGTATTTGTTATTGTTTCAGTTAAGGACTCTAGCTTTAAGGTTTGGAATAGGTTTAAAAAAGAACTACAAAAATTACAAAACGAGTGTCTAGTCCTAGTGGACGAGTGTCTAGTCCTAGTGGACGAGTGTCTAGTCCTAGTGGACGAGTGTCTAGTCCTAGTGGATGAGTGTCTAGTCCTAGTGGACGAGTGTCTAACCCTAGTGGACGAGTGTCTAGTCCTAGTGGACGAGTGTCTAACCCTATTGGACGAGTGTCTAGTCCTAGTGGACGAGTGTCTAACCCTAGTGGACGAGTGTCTAGTCCTAGTGGACGAGTGTCTAGTCCTAGTGGACGAGTGTCTAGTCCTAGTGGACGAGTGTCTAGTCCTATTGGACGAGTGTCTAACCCTAGTGGACGAGTGTCTAGTCCTAGTGGACGAGTGTCTAGTCCTAGTGGACGAGTGTCTAGTCCTAGTGGACGAGTGTCTAACCCTAGTGGACGAGTGTCTAACCCTAGTGGACGAGTGTCTAGTCCTAGTGGACGAGTGTCTAGTCCTAGTGGACGAGTGTCTAGTCCTAGTGGACGAGTGTCTAGTCCTAGTGGACGAGTGTCTAACCCTAGTGGACGAGTGTCTAGTCCTAGTGGACGAGTGTCTAACCCTAGTGGACGAGTGTCTAACCCTAGTGGACGAGTGTCTAGTCCTAGTGAACGAGTGTCTAACCCTAGTGGACGAGTGTCTAGTCCTAGTGGACGAGTGTCTAGTCCTAGTGGACGAGTGTCTAGTCCTAGTGGACGAGTGTCTAGTCCTAGTGGACGAGTGTCTAACCCTAGTGGACGAGTGTCTAGTCCTAGTGGACGAGTGTCTAGTCCTAGTGGACGAGTGTCTAGTCCTAGTGGACGAGTGTCTAGTCCTAGTGGACGAGTGTCTAGTCCTAGTGGACGAGTGTCTAGTCCTAGTGGACGAGTGTCTAACCCTAGTGGACGAGTGTCTAGTCCTAGTGGACGAGTGTCTAACCCTATTGGACGAGTGTCTAGTCCTAGTGGACGAGTGTCTAACCCTAGTGGACGAGTGTCTAGTCCTAGTGGACGAGTGTCTAGTCCTAGTGGACGAGTGTCTAGTCCTATTGGACGAGTGTCTAACCCTAGTGGACGAGTGTCTAGTCCTAGTGGACGAGTGTCTAGTCCTAGTGGACGAGTGTCTAGTCCTAGTGGACGAGTGTCTAGTCCTAGTGGACGAGTGTCTAGTCCTAGTGGACGAGTGTCTAGTCCTAGTGGACGAGTGTCTAACCCTAGTGGACGAGTGTCTAACCCTAGTGGACGAGTGTCTAGTCCTAGTGGACGAGTGTCTAGTCCTAGTGGACGAGTGTCTAGTCCTAGTGGACGAGTGTCTAGTCCTAGTGGACGAGTGTCTAACCCTAGTGGACGAGTGTCTAGTCCTAGTGGACGAGTGTCTAACCCTAGTGGACGAGTGTCTAACCCTAGTGGACGAGTGTCTAGTCCTAGTGAACGAGTGTCTAACCCTAGTGGACGAGTGTCTAGTCCTAGTGGATGAGTGTCTAGTCCTAGTGGACGAGTGTCTAGTCCTAGTGGACGAGTGTCTAGTCCTAGTGGACGAGTGTCTAACCCTAGTGGACGAGTGTCTAGTCCTAGTGGACGAGTGTCTAGTCCTAGTGGACGAGTGTCTAGTCCTAGTGGACGAGTGTCTAGTCCTAGTGGACGAGTGTCTAGTCCTAGTGGACGAGTGTCTAACCCTAGTGGACGAGTGTCTAGTCCTAGTGGACGAGTGTCTAACCCTATTGGACGAGTGTCTAGTCCTAGTGGACGAGTGTCTAACCCTAGTGGACGAGTGTCTAGTCCTAGTGGACGAGTGTCTAGTCCTAGTGGACGAGTGTCTAGTCCTATTGGACGAGTGTCTAACCCTAGTGGACGAGTGTCTAGTCCTAGTGGACGAGTGTCTAGTCCTAGTGGACGAGTGTCTAGTCCTAGTGGACGAGTGTCTAACCCTAGTGGACGAGTGTCTAACCCTAGTGGACGAGTGTCTAGTCCTAGTGAACGAGTGTCTAACCCTAGTGGACGAGTGTCTAGTCCTAGTGGACGAGTGTCTAGTCCTAGTGGACGAGTGTCTAGTCCTAGTGGACGAGTGTCTAGTCCTAGTGGACGAGTGTCTAACCCTAGTGGACGAGTGTCTAACCCTAGTGGACGAGTGTCTAGTTCTAGTGGACGAGTGTCTAGTCATAGTGGACGAGTGTCTAGTCCTAGTGGACGAGTGTCTAACCCTAGTGGACGAGTGTCTAGTCCTAGTGGACGGTTGGAAATTGCCATTGAAATTAAATGCCACGCCGTGCCATAGGTTCACCATTTAATATTGCTGTACAGCACATAATCCTCTGTAGTTTGGGCTGGGTTTTTCCATATTATAGTTGTTACAGTAAGTCATTGCCATATACTGTCATTACCAATTTCACTGTGGTTTCAACTCAACTATCCTGAATAACAGACATACAGCAGACTGTAGAATAAAGCTAGTATATAATCCAATAAACATCTCTCATCTAACTCCTTTCCCTTTGTTTAACTGGTGTGCTCTCCAAGGTGGGTTTCACAGACACCAAGCATAAAGGAGATAATTTACTCCCATAGCCAATAGCCTCTCACAGGCGAGGAGAGATGTGTTGATCACTGAGATCTGATCTCACTCAGGGCCTCACAGAGAAATACAAACCTGTCAGATCACAGACATGCCGGCTGCGACCGGGAGACCCATGGGGCGGCGCACAATTGGCCCAGCGTCGTCCAGGGTAGGGAGGGTTTGGCCTAGCGACCCCTGTGGCGGGCCGGGCGCAGTACACGCTGACTCGGTCGCAAGGTGTACGGTGTTTCCTCCGACACATTGGTGTGGCTGGCTTCCGGGTTAAGAGGGCACTGTGTCATGAAGCAGTGCGGCTCGGTTGGGTTGTGTTTCTGAGGACGCACGACTCTCGACCTTCGCCTCTCCCGTGTCCGTACGGGGGTTGCAGCGATGGGACAAAGACTGTAACTACCAATTGGATACCACGACATTGGGGAGAAAAAGAGGGTAAAATACCACAAAAAATTTAAAGAAAGAAAAAACATGTTTTACACAGACATGCAAGTTGGAAGAGAGGTTGATGAGGGGAGGGAAGAAAAGAAAGAGAGGAGGAGAAATGAGCAAGGTTGTAGCGTAAAGAGTGTGGGCAGATTTAAAAGAGGTGATGGTGTCCTATTCCCCATTGGGAGAACTGTAACCCTCTAACCCCTATCTCTATCTTCCTCTCTCTCTCTCTCTACTCTCTCTCTCTCTCTCTCTCTCTCTCTCTCTCTCTCTTCCTCTCTATCTCTCTCTCTTCTCTCTCTCTCTCTCTCTCTCTCTCTCTCTCTCTCTCTCTCTCTCTCACTCTCTCACTCTCTCACTCTCTACTCTCT
This sequence comes from Coregonus lavaretus, assembly GCF_964263955.1. NCBI lineage: Eukaryota > Metazoa > Chordata > Actinopteri > Salmoniformes > Salmonidae > Coregonus > Coregonus lavaretus. The sequence goes on from NW_028161154.1 coordinate 46,654, forward strand.
CTCTCCTCTCTCACTCTCTCTCTTTCTGCCCTCACTGTTCCCTTCAGAGAGAACTGTAATATAAATCAGTAAACCCCCCCCCCCCTCTCTCTCTCTCCTCTCTCTCTCTCTCTCTCTCTCTCTCTCTCTCTCTCTCTCTCCTCTCTCACTCTCTCTCTTTCTGCCCTCACCTGTTCCCTTCAGAGAGAACTGTAATATAATCAGTACAACCCTCTCTCTCTCTCTCTCTCTCTCTCTCTCTCTCTCTCTCTCTCTCTCTCTCTCTCACTCTCTCTCTCTCTCTCTCTCTCTCTCTCTCTCTCTCATCTCTCTCTCTCTCTCTCTCTCTCTCTCTCTCCTCTCTCAATCTCTCTCTTTCTGCCCTCACTGTTCCCTTCAGAGAGAACTGTAATATAAATCAGTAAAACCCTCTCTCTCTCTCTCTCTCTCTCTCTCTCTCTCTCTCTCTCTCTCTCTCTCTCTCTCTCTCTCTCTCTCTCTCTCTCTCTCTCTCTCTCTCTCTCTCTCTCTCTCTCTCTCTCTCTACATCTCTCTCTCTCTCTCTCTCTCTCTCTCTATCTCTCTCTCTCTCTCTCTCTCTCTCTCACTGTGATTTTACTGTGATCTGAGAGGGGTATCAGTGGGCTGACTCTGAACGCTCTGAGAGACTCTGAGTTGAGGTCAGTGATAAAGTAGTCTACAGTACTACTGCCAAGAGATGTGTACCTACCATAGCAGTCCCCTCAAAGCCTACTATTGACTATGTACATACCCAGCGTGCGACAGAGCTGCAGGAGTTGTGACCCCGTTTTTGTTGGTTAAGTTTTCGAGGTTGTGCCTAGGGGGCATATGGGGGAGGGAATGCTTTCACCTCCAGATAGGTGTTTGTCCCCCTGTGTGCTGAGGGTGTCAGATCCTTGTCCAGTTCTGGCATTTAGGTCGCCACAGACTACTACATGGAACTGATGATTTCCCCCTTCAGAATGGAGAAGCTGTCTCCATTAAAGTATGGGGATTCTAGTGGGGGGATATACAGTTGAAGTCTGAAGTTTACATACACTTAGGCTGGCAGTCATTAAACTCGTTTTTCAACCATTCCAAAATTTCTTGTTAACAAACTATAGTTTTGGCAAGTCGGTTAGGACATCTACTTTGTGCATGAAACAAGTAATTTTTCCAACAATTGTTTACAGACAGATTATTTCACTTATAATTCACTGTATCACAATTCCAGCGGGTCAGAAGTTTACATACACTAAGTTGACTTTGCTTTAAACAGCTTGGAAAATTCCAGAAAATGATATCATGCTTTAGAAGCTTCTGATAGGCTAATTGACCTAATTTGAGTCAATTGGATGTGTACCTGTGGATGTATATCAAGGCCTACCTTCAAACTCAGTGCTCTTTGCTTCACATCATGGGAAAATCAAAAGACATCAGCCAAGACCTCAGAAAAAGAATTGTAGACCTCCACATGTCTGGTTCATCCTTGGGATTAATTTCCAAATGCCAGAAGGTACCACGTTCATCTGTACAAACAATAGTACGCAAGTATAAACACCATGGGACCATGCTGCTGTCATACCGCTCAGGAAGGAGACGCGTTCTGTCTCCTAGAGATGAACGTACTTTGGTGCGAAAAGTGCAAATCAATCCCAGAACAACAGCAAAGGACCTTGTGAAGATACTGGAGGAAACAGGTACAAAAGTATCTATATCCAGAGTAAAAACAAGTCCTATATTGACATAACCTGAAAGGCCGCTCAGCAAGGAAGAAGCCACTGCTCCAAAACCGCCATAAAAAAGCCAGACGACGGTTTGCAACTGCACATGGGGACAAAGATCATACTCTTGGAGAAATGTCTTCTGGTCTGATGAAACAAAAATAGAACTGTTTGGCCATAATGACCATCGTTATGTTTGGAGGAAAAAGGGGAAGGATTGCAAGCCGAAGAACACCATCCCAACCGTGAAGAACGGGGTGGCAGCATCATTTGTGGGCAGAACTGAAAAAGCGTGTGCGAGCAAGGAGGCCTACGAACCTGACTCAGTTACACCAGCTCTCTCAGGAGGAATGGGCCAAAATTCACACAACTTATTGTGGGAAGCTTGTGGAAGGCTCCAGAAACGTTTGACCCAAGTTAAACAATTTAAAGGCAATGCTACTAAATACTAATTGAGTGCATGTAAACTTCTGACCCACTGGGAATGTGATGAAAGAAATAAAAGCTGAAATAGATCATTCTCTCTACTATTATTCTGACATTTCACATTCTTAAAAGAAAGTGGTGATCATAACTGACCTAAGCCAGGGAATTTTTACTAGGATTAAATGTCAGGAATTGTGAAAAACTGAGTTAAAATATATTTGGCTAAGGTTTATGTAAACTTTCGACTTCAACTGTAGGTAGCACACAGGAGTACATTTTTCTCTGTTGAGATAATTTCCTTTTGCATTTCTAGCCAAATGTAAAATGTTCCTGTTTTTGTAGGATGACAATGTCTGTATTTCTGACCTCAGGCCTTGGATATTCCAGGATGAGATAGTGAAGGCTTTGTGTTCCATAAAGTGTCCAATGTTGTTAGTCGTGTGGTTTGGCCTCAGACCAGTAAGTGTGAGCAGAGCCTGCTGAGCATCTGGTACATGCCATTGGCTTGGGCTAGTGTACGAGTGGGGGTTGGGCCTGTTTGCCTGCTCATGGCCTGGGCGTATGTGTGACTTTCATGTTGAGGCCCTCTTTGCGGGAGGGGTGGGGGGCTTGGGTTGGGCAGGAGGGGCATAGGTCTGATCTGATGGGCCTAAATGGGGTGTGGGCATGGTTGACTTGGGGGGGTGTTGATTGGTTGGGGTGGGGGTGTGGATGTGCCTGATGGTGCTGTGGTCTGGATGTAGGTCCTCTCTGCGGGGTCCTCTATGTGTAGGTCCTGGGGGGGTCACGCAGGTCTGGGAGAGTGTCTCGCTGGTCTGGGCGGGGTGTCTGTTGATCTGATGCTCCTGTGTGAGATGTTGGTGCTGCGGTTGAGGGCGATGTCCTTTAGAGTCCGGGTGAAGGTGGGCACTGCTGCCATGTATAGGTAGACCTGGTCGTAAAGGCTGTTCAAGTCCAGAGTGGAGTGGTGAGCCAGGTAGACATTTGGTTTTGAGGCACAGTCACAGGAAATACTTGCGTTTACCCACTGTATGGTAGAAGGGTGGAAGTATTTTCATGGTAGCAGGGTGGAGATAACCACTTGTGCGTTGGGGAAAGTAGAATAAGCTTTTTCAATCACTCCCTTGAGTGCTGTGGCCACCCTTTCCTGCTGTGTTCTCAGGTCGTTTTTGCCTGTGTGTATTATTATGTGGCTGGGTGACCCTAGTTGGTCCTCAGACAGAAGGTCTATGGTGCGCTGGGTGTTTGGACACCAGAATTTAGACACTGTGTATGGTAAAAAGTTAATTTTCTTGTATATATATTTCTGGTTTGAGTCCATAGGGAGTTCAATCTGTGGCTTGCGTATGTCCTCAGTGGGTGTGGGGGGGTTGTCAGGAGGGCTATCAGGGTGGCTGACAGGGGGGGTACTCAGAGTGGGTGGGATCCCCTGGTCTTGGGGTTCTTCATTTGTCTGTCCTGCTGTGATGTCGAGGCTATGGCCAGGGTCTATGGTGGACTGTTCTGCTGTGGTGTAGAGACTTTGGTCAGCGTTTGAAGTGGGCTGTTCTGCTGGCTTCTCTGCGGGGGTGGCCAGCTCTCTAATGTATTGTTCTCTGTCACCCGACATCGTTCTCACCTTCTCCTCCACCACTCTGATCCTCTCCTCTAGTGCTCTGTTCTTCTCCTGCTCCTGCTCTTTCTCCTGTTGATGTTGTCTCACCACAGTCCAGAGTGCAGATATGTCTCTTTCCACCTCCAGCTCTCCAGGTCTGGTTGAGGGGATGTTGTTGAGCTGGACTATTTTTTGTGCTGACTGGGGTGTGTTCACCTCCAGCTGCGTGAATTTATCCTTCATTTCAATGAGGGAGTAGTACTCTGTGCTGGGAGGTTGACTTTCCGCTTGGGGTTGCTCGTCTGTGGGGTTGTATAATGAAGAGGTCTGGTCTGACACGCTCGGGTGGGGGTATCTTTCTCAAGAGAGTTCATTCTGCTGAGCTATCTCTTTCATTATGTGAGGGAGTAGTACTCTGAAACTGTTTGGGGTTGCCCTGTACCATTACTGTTCCAGACTTATACAGGTTGACATTGGTTGACTCAGAGTCCTCGTTGTCTAGTATCCTGAGTTTCCACCCATCGCTAACACCCCCCCCCCCCCCCCCCCCTCTTAACATAGGGGTAGTGTGTTAATATAGCACTGTGCCATGCCAGGGGATGGTCTGTGTGGAAGATTAAGTTGCTTATGTACCATTTTTAATATAGTCAGCAAAAAGTGTCTCTTGATTTTCCATAAGGAGTTTCTTTTTGTACTCTTTTGGTGCCTTGTCATTTTTTACATCCAGAGGATACTGTATTGTAATGACCTCTGAGCAGCAGGAGGGGGCTTCAAAGGCCTCTGCATTTGGGTGGGGTAGGCTGTGTAACTCTCCTGCCATTGTTGGGCTCAAGGGCTTTGACACCTCTCACTTCACACCTCTGTGCTAATTGTAGTTGCAGTCAGATATCTGTCCTAGCAAGCTTGGTCGCCTTAACTTAGCATTCAGTCCTCATAAAGTAAAATATATCATTGTAATGTATTTTTCTTCTTGGCTTTAAAAGTAGCTCCAGACTAAACATGACTCACTCAATTCCAGGTTGGATGGTGTTTTCAGGGTTCTGTTGTTTGTTTGCCAGAGCATTTGCTGTATAGCTTGGAAATAAAAATCTTTGGTAGTAGGAATCCTTCCAGGTAATTTTGTCCAAAATCAGGTTGTTGGATTGGAGTTTTGATTTGGAGTGAAGGTTATGTTGTGGAGGGTAGTATGCTGTATATGTCCCTGCCGAAAAATCCAGGTTTATCTAACTCTAAATCTATATTTTTGTAAAAACATGCTGAAAAATGCGGGAGCTCATCGGCTCGGCTCTCTCTAACTCTGCACCTCTCTCTCTCTCTACCTCTGCACCTCTCTCTCTCTCTACCTCTGCACCTCTCTCTCTCTCTCTCTCTACCTCTGCACCTCTCTCTCTCTCTCTCTCTCTCTCTCTCTCTCTCTCTCTCTCTCTCTCTCTCTCTCTCTCTCTCTCTCTCTCTCTCTCTCTACCTCTGCACCTCTCTCTCTCTCTCTCTCTCTCTCTCTCTCTCTCTCTCTCTCTCTCTCTCTCTCTCTCTCTCTCTGCACCTCTCTCTCTCTCTCTCTACCTCTGCACCTCTACCTCTGCACCTCTCTCTCCCTCTCCCTCTACCTCTACCTCTACCTCTACCTCTACCTCTACCTCTACCTCTACCTCTACCTCTCTCTCTCTCCCCCTCTCCCTCTCCCTCTCCCTCTCCCTCTCCCTCTCCCTCTACCTCTACCTCTACCTCTGCACCTCTCTCTCTACCTCTACCTCTGCACATCTCTCTCTCTCTCTCTCTCTACCTCTACCTCTGCACCTCTCTCTCTCTCTCTCTCCCTCTCCCTCTCCCTCTCCCTCTACCTCTACCTCTACCTCTACCTCTACCTCTACCTCTACCTCTACCTCTACCTCTACCTCTACCTCTCTACCTCTACCTCTACCTCTGCACCTCTCTCTCTACCTCTACCTCTACCTCTGCACCTCTCTCTCTCTCTCTCTCTCTCTCTACCTCTACCTCTGCACCTCTCTCTCTCTCTCTCTCTCTCTACCTCTACCTCTCTCTCTCTACCTCTACCTCTGCACCTCTCTCTCTACCTCTTCCTCTGCACTTCTCTCTCGCTCGCTCTCTCGCTCTCTCTCTCTTATGAATTCATCCAAGGAAATCTATCATTGTGTCAAAAAGACAGGGATGGGTGCAGACAACAGACAGTGGAATGCCCTGGCTTTGGGAGAAGAAGGTATACGCATGAATGTACTTACGTACAGTACCAGTCAAAGGTTTGGACACACCTACTCATTCCAAGGTTTTCTTTATTTTTACTATTTTTTACATTGTAGAATAATAGTGAAGGCATCAAAACTATGAAATACCACATATGAAAAAAGTGTTAAACAATACAAAATATATTTTATATTTGAGATTCTTCAAAGTAGCCACCCTTTGCATTGATGACAGCTTTGCACACTATTGGCGTTCTCTCAACCAGATTCATGAGATAGTCACCTGGAATGCATTTCAATTAACAGGTGTGCCTTCTTAAAAGTCAATTTATGGAATTTCTTTCCTTTTTAATGCGTTTGAGCCAATCAGTTGTGTTGTGACAAGGTAGGGGGGGTATACAGAAGATAGCCCTATTTCGTAAAAGACCAAGTCCATATTTTGGCAAGAACAGCTCAAATAATCAAAGAGAAACGACAGTCAATCATTACTTAAGACATGAAGTTCAGTCAATCCGGGAAATGTGAAGAACTTTGAAAGTTTCTTCAAGTGCATTCGCAAAAACCATCAAGTGCTATGATGAAACTGGCTCTCATGAGGACCGCCACAGGAAAAGAAGACCCAGAGTTACCTCTACTGCATAGGATAAGTTCATTAGAGTTACCAGCCTCAGAAATTGCAGCCCAAATAAGTGCTTCACAGAGTTCAAGTAACAGACACATCTCAAAATCAACTGTTCAGAGGAGACTGCGTGAATCAGGCCTTCATGGTCGAATTGCTGCAAAGAAACCACTACTAAAGGACACCAATAAGAAGAAGAGACTTGCTTGGGCCGAGAAACACGAGCAATGGACATTAGATCAGTGGAAATCTGTCCACTGATCTTTGGTTCCAACTGCTGTGTCTTTGTGTGACGTAGCGTAGGTGAACGGATGATCTCCTCATGTGTAGATCCCAAAGTGATGCATGGAGGAGGAGGTGTGATGGTGTGGGGGTGCTTTGCTGGTGACACTGTTATTTAGAATTCAAGGCACACTTAACCAGCATGGCTACCAGAGGATTCTGCAGCGATACACCATCCGATCTGGTTTTGGCTTAGTGGGACAATCATTTGTTTTTCAACAGGACAATGACCCAACACACCTCCAGGCTGTGTAAGGGCTATTTGACCAAGAAGGAGAGTGATGGAGTGCTGCTTCAGATGACCTGGCCTCCACAATCCCCCGACCTCAACCCAATTGAGCTGGTTTGGGATGAGTTGGACCGCAGAGTGAAGGAAAAGCAGCCAACAAGTGCTCAGCATATGTGGGAACTCCTTCAAGACTGTTGGAAAAGCATTCCAGGTGAAGCTGCTAGAGAGAATGCCAAGAGTGTGCAAAGTTGTCATCAAGGCAAAGGGTGGCTATTTGAAGAATCTCAAATATAAAATATATTTTGATTTGTTTTACACTTTTTTGGTTAATACATGATTCCATATGTGTTACTTCATAGTTTTGATGTCTTCACTATTATTCTACAATCTATAAAATAGTTAAAATTAAATAAAAACCCTTGAATGAGTAGGTGTGTCCAAACTTTGGACTGGTACTGTATGTAAATACAAATTATTTGATCCCCTGCTGATTTTGTACGTTTTCCCACTGACAAAGAAATTATCAGTCTATAATTTTAAGGTTTATTTGAACAGTGAGAGACAGAATAAGAACAAAAAAATCGAGAAAAATTCATGTAAAAAATGTTATAAATTGATTTTCATTTTAATGAGGGAAATAGGTATTTGACCCCCTCTCATTCAGAAAGATTTCTGGCTCCCAGGTGTCTTTTAAGGGAGTGCTCCTAATCTCAGCTTGTTACCTCTATAAAAGACACCTGTCCACAGAAGCAATCAATCAGATTCCAAACTCTCCACCATGGCCAAGACCAAAGAGCTCTCCAATGATGTCAGGGACAAGATTGTAGACCTACACAAGGCTGGAATGGGCTACAAGACCATTGCCAAGCAGCTTGGTGAGGAGGTGACAACAGTTGGTGCGATTATTCGCAAATGGAAGAAACACAAAATAACTGTCAATCTCCCTCGGCCTGGGGCTCCATGCAAGATCTCACCTCGTGGAGTTGCAATGATCATGAGAACGTTAAGGAATCAGCCCAGAACTACACGGGAGGATCTTGTCAATGATCTCAAGGCAGCTGGGACAATAGTCACCAAGAAAACAATTGTTAACACACTACGCCGTGAAGGACTGAAATCCTGCAGCGCCCGCACGGTCCCCCTGCTCAAGAAAGCACATATACAGGCCCGTCTGAAGTTTGCCAATGAACATCTGAATGATTCAGAGGAGAACTGGGTTAAAGTGTTGTGGTCAGAAGTGATCAAAATCGAGCTTTTTGGCATCAACTCAACTCGCCGTGTTTGGAGGAGGAGGAATGCTGCCCATGACCCCAAAATCACCATCCCCACCGTCAAACATGGAGGTGGAAACATTATGCTTTGGGGGTGTTTTTCTGCTAAGGGGACAGGACAACTTCACCGCATCAAAGGGACGATGGACGGGGCCATGTACCGTCAAATCTTGGGTGAGAACCTCCTTCCCTCAGCCAGGGCATTGAAAATGGGTCGTGGATGGGTATTCCAGCATGACAATGACCCAAAACACACGGCCAAGGCAACAAAGGAGTGGCTCAAGAAGAGGCACATTAATGTCCTGGAGTGGCCTAGCCAGTCTCCAGTCTCTGTGGAGGGAGCTGAAGGTTCGAGTTGCCAAACGTCAGCCTCGAAACCTTAATGACTTGGAGAAGATCTGCAAAGAGGAGTGGAACAAAATCCCTCCTGAGATGTGTGCAAACCTGGTGGCCAACTACAAGAAACGTCTGACCTCTGTGATTGCCAACAAGGGTTTTGCCACAAAGTACTAAGTCATGTTTTGCAGAGGGGTCAAATACTTATTTCCCTCATTAAAATGCAAATCAATTCATAACATTTTTGACATGCGTTTTTCTGGATATTCTGTCTCTCACTGTTCAAATAAACCTACCATTAAAATTATAGACTGATCATGTCTTTGTCAGTGGGCAAACGTACAAAATCAGCAGGGGATCAAATACTTTTTTCCATCACTGTACGTGAATGTGTATGTGTATGTGTGTGTGTATATATGTGTGTTTGTACACTTACTGTAACTTCATGGCTCTGTCCCTGCATAGCTTTGGCATTGAGAGGACACACACACACACACATACAGACACGCACACACACACACACACACACACACACACACACACACACTCAGACATACTTCTACACTCTCCCATTCTAACCTTCCCTAACACCAGACTGCTTTGGCCTTGGCCCTGATCTGACATCTAGCCTGCTCAGCTACGACTGTTTCCCTGAATAACACACTGGCCAGCCGATCTGATAGGAATCAGATCAGAGACCAGAGAACAGAGCCCTGCACACTTACTGAAAAAACGGAGGTGTGAAGCTAGGTCTTGTGTGCATGTGTGTGTGTTTCTGTGTGTGTGTGTGTCTGTGTGTGTGTTTCTGTGTGTGCGTGTGTGTGTGTGTGATTCTGTGTGTGTGTGTGTGTGATTCTGTGTGTGTCTGTGTCTGTGTGTGTTCGTGTGTGTGTGTCTGTGTGTGTGTGTGTGTGTGTCTGTCTGTGTGTATGTGTGTGTGTGTCATTATTAAGAGGGGTTGCCAGGTCATGTGAGGCCCTGCCTGGAGGCCAGCCACAACACACAGCAGCCCCAGTCTGGAAAATTATTTGTGAGTGAGCATGTGTCTTTATGTGTGTGACAGTGTTTATGTTTGAATGCATGACTTTATGAGTGTGTATGTGTGGATTACTTGTATTCACAATGTGGTTTTATGAGTGTTTGTATACCTCTACAGTATTCTTGTGTCTCCGAATATCCCTCTTCCCCCCAATCCTACTCTCTTAAAACCCAGAGAGTTTTAAGAGAGTAGGATAATAACATAATAAAGTAACATAATAATAAGTAATATAATAAAAAAATCCCTATCAAACACCATCAGCTTGAGCTAGAGATATCTACACCACACCCCTTCAGGTCCCGCCCCTGTGTCTACACCACACCCCTTCAGGTCCCGCCCCTGTGTCTACACCATACCCCTTCAGGTCCCGCCCCTGTGTCTACACCACACCCCTTCAGGTCCCGCCCCTGTGCCTACACCACACCCCTTCAGGTCCCGCCCCTGTGTCTACACCACACCCCTTCAGGTCCCGCCCCTGTGTCTACACCATACCCCTTCAGGTCCCGCCCCTGTGTCTACACCACACCCCTTCAGGTCCCGCCCCTGTGTCTACACCACACCCCTTCAGGTCCCGCCCCTGTATCTACACCACACCCCTTCAGGTCCCGCCCCTGTGTCTACACCACACCCCTTCAGGTCCCGCCCCTGTGTCTACACCACACCCCTTCGTGTCCCGCCCCTGTGTCTACACCACACCCCTTCAGGACCCGCCCCTGTGTCTACACCACACCCCTTCAGGACCCGCCCCTGTGCCTACACCATACCCTTTCAGGTCCCGCCCCTGTGTCTACACCACACCCCTTCAGGACCCGCCCCTATGTCTACGCAACACCCCTTCAGGTCCCGCCCCTATGTCTACATCACACCCCTTCGTGTCCCGCCCCTGTGTCTACACCACACCCCTTCAGGTCCGGCCCTTGTGTCTACGCAACACCCCTTCGTGTCCCGCCCCTGTGTTATCCCTTCAGGTATAACAACGGAAGAGATGGACGTGCTGCTACTACTTGCTATTCTACCTGCAAACTTCCTTTTTTTGTGCTTTTATTTTGAGATTTGCTACGCGCAATTATGTCTCTGTCTCTGTCCAGTTTTGAGGAGTGTCTGTGTGAGCTAGACCTCTACAACCCTTCGATGCGGTTGTATTCAGACAAGCACACAAAAGACAACAGCTGGAGGGAGATATCACGAAATTTGAACACCGAATGCTGATATCAAAGAAACACAGAGAAAGATTCAGCACCGGTGTGTTCTCAACCTGAAAAAGGTGAAGGAATGCTGCCGGGTTTCCACTACTTACCACAGCCACAAAGTCAAAATTGGCTATATAGTAAAAATGTATGAAAACAAAAATTATAATTTAAGGTTAAGGTTAGCAGTGCTTTTAAGGTTTGGGTTAAGGGTAGGGTTAGGTTTCAAACCACATTTTAAAAAGACAATTGTAGAAATAGACAGACACCAACATGCCAGATACGGTATGTGCTCTCGTCATGCAGCCGAGTCCTTTTGTACAGTGTGTGTGATTTTATGTCTAGCAGACCTAGTTAGAACATGTGAAATCAGCTCTTTCCCGCATCTCCCTCCCGACCATATGGTGAAGCGGTACTTTACATCTCAGACTGATATCGGGACCATTGAGAAAAATCCCTTGTAGTTGTAGTAATCGGACCCTAATATGTTTTCTGTCGACAGCTCCTGCAGAAAAAATTCTAATTCCAACACCGCAGATGCAAGTCTTCAAATCTGGCAACCAACATCCGGAAGTATTGAACGTTTCTTTCCTCGAATGTTTCACATAGGTTGGACAATAGACATGTATTCTCCGTCGTACCCTCTTGTGGTGTTCAGTGGACGAATTCGCCATTTTCTCAGTAAAGCTCTAGCAATTGCAATTCATAGGGAGACATCATTTGCTTCTGTTTCTGTGGCTAAAAAGTTGTGTCGCTAAGCATAGAACACCAGACTACTCAGACATGTAGCTTGCTAGTATTTGGAAACAAAAAGGCATATAACAACGGATCCGGAAGTTCATATGTCGTCGCTAGCTAGAGTAAAAAAGAGTGCCTCGGCCCCTCTTGCTTGGTGAAGCTACTCTGGCTCCCCAAGCCCCCTAGTGGTTTACACAAGGCAGACTTCCTCTCTGGGTGGAACGCAACGACGATGTGGACAAAATTGCACGCTGCCCCAAGATACCTGACTCCGTCCTTCCACATGCATGCATGTCAATCGACCAAGTGAAGCTAGTAGCCAGCTTTACTCTCTCTCTCTCTCTCTCTCTCTCTCTCTATGGCAGTGTAGAGGGAGTGTTTGTGTCTGTCCTAGATCAGAAATAGAAAGTGAATTACAGAGAGCCCCGTGGGCTGAATGAGACCCCACTATGAGTGTGTGACCCTAAAATAACACATTGTATCCTACCCCTTACCACTGCACACACACACACACACACACACACACACACACACACACACACACACACACACACACAAGCTTAACTCTGTCTACTCTAAGACTCTGTATACCAGCCACGTCTATATGAACCTCTATAGTGATATCTCTCCTTACAGACCAGCCACGTCTATATGAACCTCTATAGTGATATCTCTCCTTACAGACCAGCCACGTCTATATGAACCTCTATAGTGATATCTCTCCTTACAGACCAGCCACGTCTATATGAACCTCTATAGTGATATCTCTCCTTACAGACCAGCCACGTCTATATGAACCTCTATAGTGATATCTCTCCTTACAGACCAGCCACGTCTATATGAACCTCTATAGTGATATCTCTCCTTACAGACCAGCCACGTCTATATGAACCTCTATAGTGATATCTCTCCTTACAGACCAGCTAAGTCTATATGTATTTCTATAGTGATATCTCTCCTTACAGACCAGCCACGTCTATATGAACCTCTATAGTGATATCTCTCCTTACAGACCAGCCACGTCTATAGGAACCTCTATAGTGATATCTCTCCTTACAGACCAGCCAAGTCTATATGTATTTCTATAGTGATATCTCTCCTTACAGACCAGCCACGTCTATATGTATTTCTATAGTGATATCTCTCCTTACAGACCAGCCACGTCTATATGTATTTCTATAGTGATATCTCTCCTTACAGACCAGCCACGTCTATATGTATTTCTATAGTGATATCTCTCCTTACAGACCAGCCACGTCTATATGAACCTCTATAGTGATATCTCTCCTTACAGACCAGCCACGTCTATATGTATTTCTATAGTGATATCTCTCCTTACAGACCAGCCACGTCTATATGAACCTCTATAGTGATATCTCTCCTTACAGACCAGCCAAGTCTATATGAACCTCTATAGTGATATCTCTCCTTACAGACCAGCCACGTCTATATGTATTTCTATAGTGATATCTCTCCTTACAGACCAGCCACGTCTATATGAACCTCTATAGTGATATCTCTCCTTACAGACCAGCCACGTCTATATGAACCTCTATAGTGATATCTCTCCTTACAGACCAGCCACGTCTATATGAACCTCTATAGTGATATCTCTCCTTACAGACCAGCTAAGTCTATATGTATTTCTATAGTGATATCTCTCCTTACAGACCAGCCACGTCTATATGAACCTCTATAGTGATATCTCTCCTTACAGACCAGCCACGTCTATAGGAACCTCTATAGTGATATCTCTCCTTACAGACCAGCCAAGTCTATATGTATTTCTATAGTGATATCTCTCCTTACAGACCAGCCACGTCTATATGTATTTCTATAGTGATATCTCTCCTTACAGACCAGCCACGTCTATATGTATTTCTATAGTGATATCTCTCCTTACAGACCAGCCACGTCTATATGTATTTCTATAGTGATATCTCTCCTTACAGACCAGCCACGTCTATATGAACCTCTATAGTGATATCTCTCCTTACAGACCAGCCACGTCTATATGTATTTCTATAGTGATATCTCTCCTTACAGACCAGCCACGTCTATATGAACCTCTATAGTGATATCTCTCCTTACAGACCAGCCAAGTCTATATGAACCTCTATAGTGATATCTCTCCTTACAGACCAGCCACGTCTATATGTATTTCTATAGTGATATCTCTCCTTACAGACCAGCCACGTCTATATGTATTTCTATAGTGATATCTCTCCTTACAGACCAGCCAAGTCTATATGAACCTCTATAGTGATATCTCTCCTTACAGACCAGCCACGTCTATATTAACCTCTATAGTGATATCTCTCCTTACAGACCAGCCACGTCTATATGAACCTCTATAGTGATATCTCTCCTTACAGACCAGCCAAGTCTATATGAACCTCTATAGTGATATCTCTCCTTACAGACCAGCCAAGTCTATATGTATTTCTATAGTGATATCTCTCCTTACAGACCAGCCACGTCTATATGTATTTCTATAGTGATATCTCTCCTTACAGACCAGCCATGTCTATATGAACCTCTATAGTGATATCTCTCCTTACAGACCAGCCACGTCTATAGGAACCTCTATAGTGATATCTCTCCTTACAGACCAGCCACGTCTATATGTATTTCTATAGTGATATCTCTCCTTACAGACCAGCCACGTCTATAGGAACCTCTATAGTGATATCTCTCCTTACAGACCAGTCAAGTCTATATGTATTTCTATAGTGATATCTCTCCTTAGAGACCAGCCAAGTCTATATGAACCTCTATAGTGATATCTCTCCTTACAGACCAGCCAAGTCTATATGTATTTCTATAGTGATATCTCTCCTTAAAGACCAGCCACGTCTATATGTATTTCTATAGTGATATCTCTCCTTACAGACCAGCCACGTCTATATGAACCTCTATAGTGATATCTCTCCTTACAGACCAGCCACGTCTATATGAACCTCTATAGTGATATATCTCCTTACAGACCAGCCACGTCTATATGAACCTCTATAGTGATATCTCTCCTTACAGACCAGCCACGTCTATATGTATTTCTATAGTGATATCTCTCCTTACAGACCAGCCACGTCTATATGTATTTCTATAGTGATATCTCTCCTTACAGACCAGCCAAGTCTATATGTATTTCTATAGTGATATCTCTCCTTACAGACCAGCCACGTCTATATGAACCTCTATAGTGATATCTCTCCTTACAGACCAGCCACGTCTATATGTATTTCTATAGTGATATCTCTCCTTACAGACCAGCCACGTCTATATGAACCTCTATAGTGATATCTCTCCTTACAGACCAGCCAAGTCTATATGAACCTCTATAGTGATATCTCTCCTTACAGACCAGCCACGTCTATATGTATTTCTATAGTGATATTTCTCCTTACAGACCAGCCACGTCTATATGTATTTCTATAGTGATATCTCTCCTTACAGACCAGCCAAGTCTATATGAACCTCTATAGTGATATCTCTCCTTACAGACCAGCCACGTCTATATTAACCTCTATAGTGATATCTCTCCTTAGAGACCAGCCAAGTCTATATGAACCTCTATAGTGATATCTCTCCTTACAGACCAGCCAAGTCTATATGTATTTCTATAGTGATATCTCTCCTTACAGACCAGCCACGTGTATATGTATTTCTATAGTGATATCTCTCCTTACAGACCAGCCACGTCTATATGAACCTCTATAGTGATATCTCTCCTTACAGACCAGCCACGTCTATATGAACCTCTATAGTGATATCTCTCCTTACAGACCAACCAAGTCTATATGAACCTCTATAGTGATATCTCTCCTTACAGACCAGCCACGTCTATATGAACCTCTATAGTGATATCTCTCCTTACAGACCAGCCAAGTCTATATGAACCTCTATAGTGATATCTCTCCTTACAGACCAGCCACGTCTATATGAACCTCTATAGTGATATCTCTCCTTACAGACCAGCCACGTCTATATGAACCTCTATAGTGATATCTCTCCTTACAGACCAGCCACGTCTATATGAACCTCTATAGTGATATCCCTCCTTACAGACCAGCCAAGTCTATATGAACCTCTATAGTGATATCTCTCCTTACAGACCAGCCACGTCTATATGAACCTCTATAGTGATATCTCTCCTTACAGACCAGCCACGTCTATATGAACCTCTATAGTGATATCTCTCCTTACAGACCAGCCAAGTCTATATGAACCTCTATAGTGATATCTCTCCTTACAGACCAGCCACGTCTATATGAACCTCTATAGTGATATCTCTCCTTACAGACCAGCCACGTCTATATGAACCTATATAGTGATATCTCTCCTTACAGACCAGCCACGTCTATATGAACCTCTATAGTGATATCTCTCCTTACAGACCAGCCAAGTCTATATGAACCTCTATAGTGATATCTCTCCTTACAGACCAGCCACGTCTATATGAACCTCTATAGTGATATCTCTCCTTACAGACCAGCCAAGTCTATATGAACCTCTATAGTGATATCTCTCCTTACAGACCAGCCAAGTCTATATGAACCTCTATAGTGATATCTCTCCTTACAGACCAGCCACGTCTATATGAACCTCTATAGTGAAATCTCTCCTTACAGACCAGCCACGTCTATATGAACCTCTATAGTGATATCTCTCCTTACAGACCAGCCACGTCTATATGAACCTCTATAGTGATATCTCTCCTTACAGACCAGCCACGTCTATATGAACCTCTATAGTGATATCTCTCCTTACAGACCACAGCTTCCTCTTGCAGGAGCTCCAAACCTCCTAACACTGATTACTTTCCCTTCATCCTGAACTCTCTGTCCCCATCATATGCTCATTATTCTTCATTTGTGTCCTGCCTCAAGAGCAAGCTGACAGTGATTGAAACATTCAGGTAATCGGTTGCATGATAATTTGAAGTAGGTATGTACAACCACCAGGGAGCATGGACTCCAAAGACAGTTCACCCTAAACCCAGAGTGGGACCTTCAGAGATCCGTAATCAGCTGAGGACTCACCTTGAGGGAGTCAAAGCAGGCGATGACTCGTCCATTCTCCACCTGGCAGCTCTTGGCAGGGTGGGCAAACTTACACTCGCTGTCGGGACGCGAGCACGTCCCTCTCTGGAACTCACGACACACCTCCAGAGTCAGCCATTTTGTGTCCCGAATAGGTGTCAGGTTTACCGCCATTTTGAACCGGGCAGGAGTAGCCGATTTAAGAACAACGGATATCCAGGCAGAAAGTGAGGTCTCAGAATGTGTGTGAAAGTTTGCTTCTAGTGTCACTGAGGGAAATCAAACTGAAGAAGAAAATTAAAATTAAACAAGCCAATCTTAAGGTGTTTTCTGTCCGAGGCCTGTTCGTGGAGGTGTGCCTGGGCCTCTCCTAGGATCTATTGCCCATCCTAAGAGCCTGTTACTGGGGCTGATAAGATTCCTCCAGTGCCTGACACTGAGGGTCTGGGCTGGTGGCACTGACGAAAGCTTGCTTTGTGCAGGCCGGTCCAACTTCTGTCCCCCTCTCTCTCTCTCTCTCTTTCCTCAGCTGAACTGTCCGGCGAGATGGATGGCGAAACACATTATTGATCGGGTTGGCTCACGATGTGCAGAGGGAGCAGGGAACAGGGGACGGAGTGAAGGGAGGGACAGCGGGAGGACAGTCCCCTCTCACCCACACAGAACAAAGAAAATCCTATGTGTTGTCACAGTCAGACTACAAGGGAGCAAAGACAGTTTCAGAGAGGTGGTAGACGTGGCATGGAAGGATTATGGGTGGGATGGGGGCACCACCAGGGACCAGGGATCAGAAAGTTCAGCGGGCAGGGATGGCTGTCCTTGGGCTCCTGGTGTGGTCTAGAAGGTCCAAACAGCTACAGGTTTCAGTGAAGGCACTTCTGTCTATGGAAAGGAGAGGAGAGGAGAGGAGAGGAGAGGAGAGGAGAGGAGAGGAGAGGAGAGGAGAGGAGAGGAGAGGAGAGGAGAGGAGAGGAGAGGAGAGGAGAGGAGAGGAGAGGAAAGGAGAGGAGAGGAGAGGAGAGGAGAAGCAGTCAGCATTTAACAGAGACAAATGGAAACAAATACACTAATACATACTGATACATATTAATGCACACACACACACACACACACACACACACACACACACACACACACACACACACACACACACACACACACACACACTCTAGCTCACAACATAGGCCCTAACACCAACTGCCAGCCTCTTGATTGGAAAGTCAAATCTAACACCATATCGCTTACAATGAAGCAACACGCAGCCACGCATAGCAAATGTGTTTAAAAAGAGAAGTGGGGAGGGAGAGATAGATAGGGAGAGAGTGGAGAGAGAGAAAGAGTGAGAGAGAGAGGAGAGAGAGATATAGACAGAGAGGAGAGAGAGAGGTGAGAGAGAGGAGAGGGAGTCTGTGTGAGAGTGTAGTCAAACTGCACCCCCTCCCCACTCATTGAAACAGACCGTGACCTGGGTCAGAACCAATCAGATCGGGCGATTGTTGCAGCACCATTCTGGGCTGAGAGCCAGGTGGGAAGAGACAGGGCCTATACCAGGTCACCCCACCAGAGAGAGAGAGAGAGAGAGAGAGAGAGAGGCAAACCAACAGAAACACAGACGGATAGAGAGAGGGGAGAGATGGACTGAAAGATTAAGGAAAAGGGAGGGAAAGATTGGTCATACAGAATAACTTTATTTGGATGCCCTACAAATGGTCATACTATCTACAAACTATCTGTTGAAAAGCAACCGCTTGCTATGGTTACAGTTAGGGTTAGGTTTAGAATAAGGGTTAGTGTAAGGGTTAGTGCAGTGGTTCCCAACCTGGGGTCCACGCCCCCTAAGGGGGGCGCTAGAGTTCACAGGGGGGGCGCGTGATCTTATTTATGGTCAAACATGCATAAAATGTTCCACTATAATTTAATTGTAAAAGTAATACATTTAAAAATGTTATTAAAAATCATGTGCTTGCAATGCCAAGGCCAATCTAAACAATAATAATAATAAAAAATGGTGCACGTCAATGACCCACGCTCAATCAGTTTCAGCAAGCAGCTCGTTTTTCCTGCAGTCAGGGCATCTCTATTTTATGAATAAAACAACATGTCTAAGAAACTTAAAAGTGCTGATGACTCATCATCAAAAAATAAAGTATGGCTATATCTCGAGAGTTGTCTTAACTTCGGTTTTATTGAAGGACAGGACTCGGCCAGAATGTGTCATTTGTGGCGAGAAGCTAGCTAATGACAGCATGAAGCCAAGCAAAATGCAACGACACCAGGAAACAAAACACCAGGAGGCTATTGGTGACGGTCAGGATTTTTTTGAGAGGAAGAAGCAGTTGGCACTATCAAAAAGATCCACAGACATCAGAAAAGCATTTGAAAGAGCAGGCAGTGATTTACACGGAGGCGTCATTTGAGTGTTCGCTATTATTTGCCAAGGCTAAAAAGCCGCACAATATTGGAGAGCAGCTAATCAAACCTGCCTGCCTGAAAATTGTATAGAGGCTGTGATGGATAAAGTGAGAACCGTCCCACTCTCTGACAACACTGTCAAAGACAGAATTGATCAAATGGAAGCTTAGAAATGTTCCCTTTGCCATTCAGTTGGATGAAACAACAACAGTGTCAGACGAATCCGTGCTCATCGTTTATGTGCAATACAGTGGGGGGAAAAAAGTATTTAGTCAGCCACCAATTGTGCAAGTTCTCCCACTTAAAAAGATGAGAGAGGCCTGTAATTTTCATCATAGGTACACGTCAACTATGACAGACAAATTGAGAGAAAAAAATTCCAGAAAATCACATTGTAGGATTTTTAATGAATTTATTTGCAAATTATGGTGGAAAATAAGTATTTGGTCACCTACAAACAAGCAAGATTTCTGGCTCTCACAGACCTGTAACTTCTTCTTTAAGAGGCTCCTCTGTCCTCCACTTGTTACCTGTATTAATGGCACCTGTTTGAACTTGTTATCAGTATAAAAGACACCTGTCCACAACCTCAAACAGTCACACTCCAAACTCCACTATGGCCAAGACCAAAGAGCTGTCAAAGGACACCAGAAACAAAATTGTAGACCTGCACCAGGCTGGGAAGACTGAATCTGCAATAGGTAAGCAGCTTGGTTTGAAGAAATCAACTGTGGGAGCAATTATTAGGAAATGGAAGACATACAAGACCACTGATAATCTCCCTCGATCTGGGACTCCACGCAAGATCTCACCCCGTGGGGTCAAAATGATCACAAGAACGGTGAGCAAAAATCCCAGAACCACACGGGGGGACCTAGTGAATGACCTGCAGAGAGCAGGGACCAAAGTAACAAAGCCTACCATCAGTAACACACTACGCCGCCAGGGACTCAAATCCTGCAGTGCCAGATGTGTCCCCCTGCTTAAGCCAGTACATGTCCAGGCCCATCTGAAGTTTGCTAGAGTGCATTTGGATGATCCAGAAGAGGATTGGGAGAATGTCATATGGTCAGATGAAACCAAAATATAACTTTTTGGTAAAAACTCAACTCGTCGTGTTTGGAGGACAAAGAATGCTGAGTTGCATCCAAAGAACACCATACCTACTGTGAAGCATGGGGGTGGAAACATCATGCTTTGGGGCTGTTTTTCTGCAAAGGGACCAGGACGACTGATCCGTGTAAAGGCAAGAATGAATGGGGCCATGTATCGTGAGATTTTGAGTGAAAACCTCCTTCCATCAGCAAGGGCATTGAAGATGAAACGTGGCTGGGTCTTTCAGCATGACAATGATCCCAAACACACCGCCCGGGCAACGAAGGAGTGGCTTCGTAAGAAGCATTTCAAGGTCCTGGAGTGGCCTAGCCAGTCTCCAGATCTCAACCCCATAGAAAATCTTTGGAGGGAGTTGAAAGTCCGTGTTGCCCAGCGACAGCCCCAAAACATCACTGCTCTAGTGGAGATCTGCATGGAGGAATGGGCCAAAATACCAGCAACAGTGTGTGAAAACCTTGTGAAGACTTACAGAAAACGTTTGACCTGTGTCATTGCCAACAAAGGGTATATAACAAAGTATTGAGAAACTTTTGTTATTGACCAAATACTTATTTTCCACCATAATTTGCAAATAAATTCATAAAAAATGTGATTTTCTGGAGAACATTTTTCTCATTTTGTCTGTCATAGTTGACGTGTACCTATGATGAAAATTACAGGCCTCTCTCATCTTTTTAAGTGGGAGAACTTGCACAATTGGTGGCTGACTAAATACTTTTTTCCCCCACTGTATATTGACGGTGATGACTTGAAACAAGACATTCTTATGTCTACCAATCTAGCCACAACAACAACAGGCCGATATATGTTTTATAGCTATGGACTCATATCTCTCGTCCAACAATCTGTCCTATGAAAATATTATTGCATGCTGCACTGATGGGGCAGCAGCGTTGATGGGCAAAAACAAGGGATTTATCAGACGATTGTATTTTCCACTGCATGCTACATCGCCAAGCATTGGCCAGTAAAACACTTTCGGAAGACCTTAGTAACACCCTGGCAACTGTTGTTAAAGTTGTAAACTTCATTAAGGCTCGCCCTACTAACAATAGACTGTTTGCCCAGCTGTGTGAGGATGAAAGCGCATCAAACACTGCTGTTTCTCACAGAGGAATGCTGATTGTCACGTGGACAAGTGCTTGTGCGTTTTATGGAACTGCAGCAAAAAATAAATGAATTCTTGCAAAATCACAATCGACCACTGTGCGAACAGCTGACTGATGCGTTTTGGATCAAAACGGCATACCTAGCGGATACATTCACTCTCTACAATGAGACAAACAAGCGGAGGCATGGTCCTGAATCAAACGTCATGCAGTGCAAAGACGCTCTCAACGCTTTTGTGCGGAAACTGGAGTACAGAGTTGGAAAATGTCAAAAGGGGAGCTACAACAATTTCCACTGCTGATGAAACAGTCTGGTGGCACTGTGCCTGCGTCTTTACACACTGAGTTTACCCACCACATGAATATGCTTCGGGAGGAAATTAAATCCAGTTTTGCCGATGTTGACGAATACTTATCAAAGGAATCGTGGGTGATGGACCCTTACATTTGCAGTCTCGAGGATGTGGAATACCTCGGCTGTGAAGACGAGCTTGCTGACCTTCAAGCCGATTGTGTGTCAAATAAATATTTCCATGAGAACGGATACCATAATTTGGATCTACAGATGAACTATCCAAATAAAGTGTTACCGAACACTGTATTTCGTCCTGAAATGTTGTATTGCTGTGGAAGTCTTCTACCATAATGAACCCTGTCCCTCTACCCAGTCAGACTTACAGTAGTGATTGCATACAATTTTTATAGCGGAATCAAAGCCACAATCCTGGCTTTTCAAGAGCCAGGCTCTACCAGCTGAGTCACACAGGTTTTATATACTAACTCAATACTCTACCTCTATACACTACCTCTATACACTACCTCTATACACTACCTCTATTCACTACCTCTATACACTACCTCTATAGACTACCTCTATACACTACCTCTATACACTACCTCTATACACTACCTCTATTCACTACCTCTATACACTACCTCTATACACTACCTCTATACACTACCTCTATACACTACCTCTATACACTACCTCTATACACTACCTCTATTCACTACCTCTACACTACCTCTATACACTACCTCTACACACTACATCTATTCACTACCTCTATACACTACCTCTACACTACCTCTACACACTACCTCAATACACTACCTCTATACACTACCTCTACACTACCTCTACACACTACCTCAATACACTACCTCTATACACTACCTCTATTCACTACCTCTATACACTACCTCTACACACTACCTCTACACTACCTCTATACACTACCAATATACACTACCTCTATTCACTACCTCTATACACTACCTCTACACACTACCTCTACACACTACCTCTATTCACTACCTCTATAAACTACCTCTACACTACCTCTATACACTACCTCTATTCACTACCTCTATACACTACCTCTATACACTACCTCTATACACTACCTCTATACACTACCTCTATTCACTACCTCTACACACTACCTCTATTCACTACGTCTATACACTACCTCTATACACTACCTCTATACACTACCTCTACACACTACCTCTACACTACCTCTATACACTACCAATATACACTACCTCTATTCACTACCTCTATACACTACCTCTACACACTACCTCTACACACTACCTCTATTCACTACCTCTATAAACTACCTCTACACTACCTCTATACACTACCTCTATTCACTACCTCTATACACTACCTCTACACACTACCTCTACACTACCTCTATACACTACCTCTACTCACTACCTCTACACTACCTCTATACACTACCTCTATTCACTACCGCTATACACTACCTCTATACACTACCTCTATACACTACCTCTATACACTACCTCTATTCACTACCTCTACACACTACCTCTATTCACTACCTCTACACACTATCTCTATTCACTACCTCTATACACTACCTCTATACACTACCTCTATACACTACCTCTATACACTACCTCTATACACTACCTCTACACTACCTCTATACACTACCTCTATTCACTACCTCTATACACTACCTCTATACACTACCTCTACACACTACCTCTACACTACCTCTATACACTACCTCTACTCACTACCTCTACACTACCTCTATACACTACCTCTATTCACTACCGCTATACACTACCTCTATACACTACCTCTATACACTACCTCTATACACTACCTCTATTCACTACCTCTATTCACTACCTCTACACACTACCTCTACACACTACCTCTATTCACTACCTCTACACACTACCTCTATTCACTACCTCTATACACTACCTCTATACACTACCTCTATACACTACCTCTATTCACTACCTCTATACACTACCTCTACACACTACGACTACACACTACCTCTACACTACCTCTACACACTACCTCTACACACTACCTCTACACACTACTCCTACACACTACCTCTACACTACCTCTACACACTACCTCTATTCACTACCTCTATACACTACCTCTATACACTACCTCTACACACTACCTCTACACACTACCTCTACACACTACCTCTACACTACCTCTACACACTACCTCTACTCACTACCTCTATACATTACCTCTATACACTACCTCTATTCACTACCTCTATTCACTACCTCTACACACTACCTCTATACACTACCTCTATACACTACCTCTATTCATTACCTCTATATACTACCTCTATTCACTACCTCTATAGACTACCTCTATTCACTACCTCTATACACTACCTCTATTCACTACCTCTATACACTACCTCTATTCACTACCTCTATACACTACCTCTATAGACTACCTCTATTCACTACCTCTATACACTACCTCTATTCACTACCTCTATTCACTACCTCTATACACTACCTCTACACACTACCTCTATTCACTACCTCTATAAAATACCTCTATACACTACCTCTATAGACTACCTCTATTCACTACCTCTATACACTACCTCTATTCACTACCTCTATTCACTACCTCTATACACTACCTCTATTCACTACCTCTATTCACTACATCTATACACTACCTCTATAGACTACCTCTATACACTACCTCTATACACTACCTCTATTCACTACCTCTATACACTACATCTATACACTACCTCTATTCACTACCTCTATTCACTACCTCTATACACTACCTCTATACACTACCTCTATTCACTACCTCTATACACTACCTCTATTCACTACCTCTATACACTACCTCTATACACTACCTCTATACACTACCTCTATTCACTACCTCTATACACTACCTCTATACACTACCTCTATAGACTACCTCTATTCACTACCTCTATTCACTACCTCTATTCACTACCTCTATAGACTACCTCTATTCACTACCTCTATTCACTACCTCTATACACTACCTCTATACACTACCTCTATACACTACCTCTATTCACTACCTCTATACACTACCTCTATACACTACCTCTATTCACTACCTCTATACACTACCTCTATTCACTACCTCTATACACTACCTCTATACACTACCTCTATACACTACCTCTATTCACTACCTCTATTCACTACCTCTATACACTACCTCTATACACTACCTCTATAGACTACCTCTATACACTACCTCTATACACTACCTCTATTCACTACCTCTATACACTACCTCTATACACTACCTCTATTCACTACCTCTATACACTACCTCTATAGACTACCTCTATACACTACCTCTATTCACTACCTCTATACACTACCTCTATTCACTACCTCTATTCACTACCTCTATTCACTACCTCTATACACTACCTCTATACACTACCTCTATACACTACCTCTATTCACTACCTCTATTCACTACCTCTATAGACTACCTCTATTCACTACCTCTATTCACTACCTCTATTCACTACCTCTATACACTACCTCTATACACTACCTCTATTCACTACCTCTATTCACTACCTCTATACACTACATCTATACACTACCTCTATTCACTACCTCTATACACTACCTCTATAGACTACCTCTATTCACTACCTCTATTCACTACCTCTATTCACTACCTCTATAAACTACCTCTATTCACTACCTCTATACACTACCTCTATTCACTACCTCTATACACTACCTCTATACACTACCTCTATTCACTACCTCTATACACTACCTCTATACACTACCTCTATTCACTACCTCTATACACAACCTCTATACACTACCTATATACACTACCTCTATACACTACCTCTATTCACTACCTCTATACACTACCTCTATACACTACCTCTATTCACTACCTCTACACACTACCTCTACACACTACCTCTATTCACTACCTCTATACACAACCTCTATTCACTACCTCTATACACTACCTCTATACACTACCTCTATACACTACCTCTATTCACTACCTCTATTCACTACCTCTATTCACTACCTCTATACACTACCTCTATACACTACCTCTATACACTACCTCTATACACTACCTCTATGCACTACCTCTACGCACTACCTCTATACACTACCTCTATACACTACCTCTATAAACTACCTCTATACACTACCTCTATAGACTACCTCTATTCACTACCTCTATACACTACCTCTATACACTACCTCTATACACTACCTCTATACACTACCTCTATACACTACCTCTATTCACTACCTCTATACACTACCTCTATACACTACCTCTATACACTACCTCTATTCACTACCTCTTTTCACTACCTCTATAGACTACCTCTATTCACTACCTCTATTCACTACCTCTATTCACTACCTCTATACACTACCTCTATACACTACCTCTATACACTACCTCTATACACTACCTCTATAAACTACCTCTATACACTACCTCTATAGACTACCTCTATTCACTACCTCTATACACTACCTCTATACACTACCTCTATTCACTACCTCTATACACTACCTCTATACACTACCTCTATTCACTACCTCTATTCACTACCTCTATACACTACCTCTATACACTACCTCTACACACTACCTCTACTCACTACCTCTACACACTACCTATACTCACTACCTCTATACACTACCTCTATTCACTACCTCTACACACTACCTCTATACACTACCTCTATACACTACCTCTATTCACTACCTCTATACATTACCTCTATTCACTACCTCTATTCACTACCTCTATACACTACCTCTATACACTACCTCTACACACTACCTCTACTCACTACCTCTACTCACTACCTCTATACACTACCTCTATTCACTTCCTCTATACACTACCTCTACACACTACCTCTATACACTACCTCTATACACTACCTCTATACACTACCTCTATACACTACCTCTATACACTACCTCTACACACTACCTCTACACACTACCTCTATACACTACCTCTAATTACTACCTCTATTCACTACCTCTATACACTACATCTATACACTACCTCTATTCACTACCTCTATTCACTACCTCTATACACTACCTCTATACACTACCTCTATTCACTACCTCTATTCACTACCTCTATTCACTACCTCTACACACTACCTCTACTCACTACCTCTATTCACTACCTCTATAGACTACCTCTATACACTACCTCTATACACTACCTCTATACACTACCTCTATACACTACCTCTACACAATACCTCTATACACTACCTCTATACACTACCTCTATACACTACCTCTACACACTACCTCTATACACTACCTCTATACACTACCTCTATACACTACCTCTATACACTACCTCTATAGACTACCTCTATACACTACCTCTATACACTACCTCTATACACTACCTCTATTCACTACCTCTATACACTACCTCTATAGACTACCTCTATACACTACCTCTATTCACTACCTCTATACACTACCTCTATTCACTACCTCTATTCACTAATTCTATACACTACATCTATACACTACCTCTATTCACTACGTCTATACACTACCTCTATTCACTACCTCTATACACTACCTCTATTCACTACCTCTATACACTACCTCTATACACTACCTCTATACACTACCTCTATACACTACCTCTATACACTACCTCTATTCACTACCTCTATACACTACCTCTATACACTACCTCTATTCAGTACCTCTATTCACTACCTCTATACTCTACCTCTATTCACTACCTCTATACACTACCTCTATACACTACCTCTATACACTACCTCTATTCACTACCTCTATACACTACCTCTATTCACTACCTCTATACACTACCTCTATACACTACCTCTATAAACTACCTCTATACACTACCTCTATTCACTACCTCTATACACTACCTCTATACACTACCTCTATTCACTACCTCTATAGACTACCTCTATTCACTACCTCTATACACTACCTCTATACACTACCTCTATACACTACCTCTATACACTACCTCTATACACTACCTCTATACACTACCTCTATACACTATTCACTACCTCTATTCACTACCTCCAACACCTTTAGCTAGAACTAGCAGTAATGTGACCTGCTCCCACACACCTCTACTCAGATATAGCTGGAAGTTGACCTGCTCCCACACACCTTTAGTCAAAAATAGCTGTAAGTTGACTTGCTCCCACAAACCTTTAGTCAGAACTTGCTGTAATTTGATCTGCTCCCACACACCTTTAGTCAGAACTAACTATATTTTGACCAACTCCTACATCTTTAGTCAGAACTAGCTGTAAGTTGACATGCACCCACAACTTTAGTCAGAAATAGCTGTAAGTTGACCTGCTCCCACACACCTTTAGTCGGAACTAGCTGTAAGTTGGCCTGCTCCCACACACCTTTAGTCAGAACAAGCTGTAAGTTGACCTGCTCCCACACACCTTTAGTCAGAACTAGCTGTAAGTTGACCTGCTCCCACACCTTTAATCAGAACTAGCTGTAAATTGGCCTGCTCCCACACCTTTAGGCAGAACTAACTGTAAGTTGACATGCTCCCAAACCTTTTGTCAGAACTAGCTGTAAGTTGACCTGCTTCCACACACCTTTAGTCAGAAATAGCTGTAAGTTGACCTGCTCCCACACCTTTAATAAGAACAAGCTGTAAGTTGGCCTGCTCCCACATACCTTTAGTCAGAGATAGCTGTAAGTTGACCTGCTCCCACACACCTTTAGTCAGAAATAGCTGTAAGTTGGCCTGCTCCCACAAACCTTTAGTCAGAACTAGCAGTAAGTTGAACGGCTCCCACACACCTTTAGTAAGAAATAGCTGTAAGTTGACCTGCTCCCACTCCTTTAATCAGAACTAGCTGTAAGTTGGCCTGCTCCCACACCTTTAGCCAAAAATAGCTGTAAGTTGACTTGCTCCCACAAACCTTTAGTCAGAACTTGCTGTCATTTGATCTGCTCCCATACACCTTTAGTCAGAACTAGCTATATGTTGACCTACTCCTACATCTTTAGTCAGAACTAGGTGTAAGTTGACATGCACCCAAACCTTTAATCAGAACTAGCTGTAAGTTGACCTGCTTCCACACACCTTTAGTAAGAAATAGCTGTAAGTTGACATGCTCCCACACCTTTTGTCAGAACTAGCTGTAAGTTGACCTGCTTCCACACACCTTTAGTAAGAAATAGCTGTAAATTGACATGCACCCAAACCTTTAATCAGAACTAGCTGTAATTTGGCCTGCTCCCACACCTTTAGTCAGAAATAGCTGTAAGTTGACCTGCTCCCACACACCTTTAGTCAGAAATAGCTGTAAGTTGGCCTGCTCCCACAAACCTTTAGTCAGATCTAGCTGTAAGTTGACCTGCTCCCACACACCTTTAGTCAGAACTAGCTGTAAGTTGACCTGCTCCATCACCTTTAATCAGAACTAGCTGTAAGTTGGCCTGCTCCCACAAACCTTTAGTCAGAACTAGCTGTAAGTAGACCTGCTCCCACAAACCTTTAGTCAGAAATAGCTGTAAGTTGGCCTGCTCCCACAAACCTTTAGTCAGAACTAGCTGTAAGTTGACCTGCTCCCACACACCTTTAGTCAGAACTAGCTGTAAGTTGACCTGCTCCCACACCACTTTAGTCGGAACTAGCTGTAAGTTGACCTGCTCCAACACCTTTAATCAGAACTAGCTGTAAATTGACATGCACCCACACCTTTAATCAGAAGTAGCTTTAAGTTGGCCTGCTCCCACACCTTTAGCTAGAACTAGCTGTAAGTTAACCTACTCCCACAAACCTTTAGTCAGAACTTGCTGTAATTTGATCTGCTCCCACACACCTTTAGTCAGAACTAGCTGTAAGTTGACATGCACCCACACCTTTAATCAGAAGTAGCTTTAAGTTGGGCTGCTCCCACACCTTTAGTCAGAACTAGCTGTAAGTTGACCTGCTCCCACACACAATTAGTCGGAACTAACTGTAAGTTGACCTGCTCCCACACCTTTAATCAGAACTAGCTGTAAGTTGGCCTGCTCCCACACACCTTTAGTAAGAAATAGCTGTAAGTTGACCTGCTCCCACACCTTTAATCAGAAATAGCTGTAAGTAGACCTGCTCCCACACACCTTTAGTCAGAAATAGCTGTAAGTTGACCTGCTCCCACACACCTTTAATCAGAGCTAGCTGTGAGTTGACCTGCTCCCACTCCTTTAGTCAGAACTTGCTGTAAGTTGACCTGCTCCCACAAACCTTTAGTCAGAACTAGCTGTAAGTTGACCTGCTCCCACACACCTTTAGTCAGAACTAGCTGTAAGTTGACCTGCTCCCACACACCTTTAGTAAGAACTAGCTGTAAATTGACCTGCTCCCACACCACTTTAGTCGGAACTAGCTGTAAGTTGACCTGCTCCATCACCTTTAATCAGAACTAGCTGTAAATTGACATGCACCCACACCTTTAATCAGAAGTAGCTTTAAGTTGGCCTGCTCCCACACCTTTAGCTAGAACTAGCTGTAAGTTAACCTACTCCCACAAACCTTTAGTCAGAACTTGCTGTAATTTGATCTGCTCCCACACACAATTAGTCGGAACTAGCTGTAAGTTGACCTGCTCCCACACACAATTAGTCGGAACTAACTGTAAGTTGACCTGCTCCCACACCTTTAATCAGAACTAGCTGTAAGTTGGCCTGCTCCCACACACCTTTAGTAAGAAATAGCTGTAAGTTGACCTGCTCCCACACCTTTAATCAGAAATAGCTGTAAGTTGACCTGCTCCCACACACCTTTAGTCAGAAATAGCTGTAAGTTGACCTGCTCCCACACACCTTTAATCAGAACTAGCTGTGAGTTGACCTGCTCCCACTCCTTTAGTCAGAACTTGCTGTAAGTTGACCTGCTCCCACACCTTTAATCAGAACTAGCTGTAAGTTGGCCTGCTCCCACACACCTTTAGTCAGAAATAGCTGTAAGTTGGCCTGCTCCCACAAACCTTTAGTCAGATCTAGCTGTAAGTTGACCTGCTCCCACACACCTTTAGTCAGAACTAGCTGTAAGTTGACCTGCTCCATCACCTTTAATCAGAACTAGCTGTAAGTTGGCCTGCTCCCACAAACCTTTAGTCAGAACTAGCTGTAAGTAGACCTGCTCCCACAAACCTTTAGTCAGAAATAGCTGTAAGTTGGCCTGCTCCCACAAACCTTTAGTCAGAACTAGCTGTAAGTTGACCTGCTCCCACACACCTTTAGTCAGAACTAGCTGTAAGTTGACCTGCTCCCACACCACTTTAGTCGGAACTAGCTGTAAGTTGACCTGCTCCAACACCTTTAATCAGAACTAGCTGTAAATTGACATGCACCCACACCTTTAATCAGAAGTAGCTTTAAGTTGGCCTGCTCCCACACCTTTAGCTAGAACTAGCTGTAAGTTAACCTACTCCCACAAACCTTTAGTCAGAACTTGCTGTAATTTGATCTGCTCCCACACACCTTTAGTCAGAACTAGCTGTAAGTTGACATGCACCCACACCTTTAATCAGAAGTAGCTTTAAGTTGGGCTGCTCCCACACCTTTAGTCAGAACTAGCTGTAAGTTGACCTGCTCCCACACACAATTAGTCGGAACTAACTGTAAGTTGACCTGCTCCCACACCTTTAATCAGAACTAGCTGTAAGTTGGCCTGCTCCCACACACCTTTAGTAAGAAATAGCTGTAAGTTGACCTGCTCCCACACCTTTAATCAGAAATAGCTGTAAGTAGACCTGCTCCCACACACCTTTAGTCAGAAATCAATCAATCAATCAATCAATTTTATTTTATATAGCCCTTCTTACATCAGCTAATATCTCGAAGTGCTGTACAGAAACCCAGCCTAAAACCCCAAACAGCTAGTAATGCAGGTGTAGAAGCACGGTGGCTAGGAAAAACTCCCTAGAAAGGCAAAACCTAGGAAGAAACCTAGAGAGGAACCAGGCTATGAGGGGTGGCCAGTCCTCTTCTGGCTGTGCCGGGTGGAGATTATAACAGAACCATGCCAAGATGTTCAAAAATGTTCATAAGTGACAAGCATGGTCAAATAATAATCAGGAATAAATCTCAGTTGGCTTTTCATAGCCGATCATTAGAGTTTAAAACAGCAGGTCTGGGACAGGTAGGGGTTCCATAACCGCAGGCAGAACAGTTTAAACTGGAATAGCAGCAAGGCCAGGCGGACTGGGGATAGCAAGGAGTCACCACGGCCGGTAGTCCCGACGTATGGTCCTAGGGCTCAGGTCTCTCAGTTGGCTTTTCATAGCCGATCATTTAGAGTTGAAAACAGCAGGTATGGGACAGGTAGGGGTTTCGTAGCCGCAGGCAGAACAGTTGAAACTGGAATAGCAGCAAGGCCAGGCGGACTGGGGGCAGCAGGGTGTCATCATGCCCGGTAGTCCTGACGTATGGTCCTAGGGCTCAGGTTCTCAGAGAGAAAGAGAGAACGAGAGAATTAGAGAGAGCATACTTAAATTCACACAGGACACTGGATAAGACAGGAGAAGTACTCCAGGTATAACCAACTAACCCCAGCCCCCCGACACATAAACTACTGCAGCATAAATACTGGAGGCTGAGACAGGAGCGGTCCGGAGACACTGTGGCCCCATCCGAAGAAACCCCCGGACAGGGCCAAACAGGAAGGATATAACCCCACCCACTCCGCCAAAGCACAGCCCCCGCACCACTAGAGGGATATCCCCAACCACCAACTTACAATCCTGAGACAAGGCCGAGTATAGCCCACAGAGGTCTCCACCACAGCACAAACCAAGGGGGGGGGGGGGGCGCCAACCCAGACAGGAAGATCACGTCAGTAACTCAACCCACTCAAGTGACGCACCCCTCCCAGGGACGGCATGAAAGAGCACCAGCAGGCCAGTGACTCAGCCCCTGCAACAGGGTTAGAGGCAGAGAACCCCAGTGGAGAGGGGAACCGGCCTGGCAGAGACAGCAAGGGCTGTTCGTTGCTCCAGCCTTTCCGTTCACCTTCACACTCCTGGGCCAGACTACACTCAATCATATGACCTACTGAAGAGATAAGTCTTCAGTAAAGACTTAAAGGTTGAGACCGAGTCTGCGTCTCTCACATGGGTAGGCAGACTGTTCCATAAAAATGGAGATCTATAGGAGAAAGCCCTGCCTCCCGCTGTTTGCTTAGAAATTCTAGGGACAATTAGGAGGCCTGCGTCTTGTGACCGTAGCGTACGTATTGGTATGTACGGCAGGACCAACTCGGAAAGATAGGTAGGAGCAAGCCCATGTAACGCTTTATAGGTTAACAGTAAAACCTTGAAATCAGCCCTTGCCTTAACAGGAAGCCAGTGTAGGGAAGCTAGCACTGGAGTAATATGATCAAATTTCTTGGTTCTAGTCAGGATTCTAGCAGCCGTATTTAGCACTAACTGAAGTTTATTTAGTGCTTTATCCGGGTAGCCGGAAAATAGAGCATTGCAGTAGTCTAATCTAGAAGTAACAAATGCATGGATTAATTTTTCTGCATCATTTTTGGACAGAAAATTTCTGATTTTTGCAATGTTACGTAGATGGAAAAAAGCTGTCCTTGAAACAGTCTTGATATGTTCGTCAAAAGAGAGATCAGGGTCAAGAGTAACGCCTAGGTCCTTCACAGTTTTATTTGAGACGACTTTACAACCATCAAGATGAATTGTCAGATTTAACAGAAGATCTCTTTGTTTCTTGGGACCTAGAACAAGCATCTCTGTTTTGTCCGAGTTTAAAAGTAAAAAGTTTTCAGCCATCCACTTCCTTATGTCTGAAACACAGGCTTCTAGCGAGGGCAATTTTGGGGCTTCGCCATGCTTCATTGAAATGTACAGCTGTGTGTCATCCGCATAGCAGTGAAAGTTAACATTATGTTTTCGAATAACATCCCCAAGAGGTAAAATATATAGTGAAAACAATAGTGGTCCTAAAACGGAACCTTGAGGAACACCGAAATGTACAGTTGATTTGTCGGAGGACAGACCATTCACAGAGACAAACTGATATCTTTCCGACAGGTAGGATCTAAACCAGGCCAGAACTTGTCCGTGTAGACCAATTTGGGTTTCCAGTCTCTCCAAAAGAATGTGGTGATCGATGGTGTCAAAGGCAGCACTAAGGTCTAGTAGCACGAGGACAGATGCAGAGCCTCGGTCTGACGCCATTAAAAGGTCATTTACCACCTTCACAAGTGCAGTCTCAGTGCTATGATGGGGTCTAAAACCAGACTGAAGCATTTCGTATACATTGTTTGTCTTCAGAAAGGCAGTGAGTTGCTGCGCAACAGCTTTTTCTAAAATTTTTGAGAGGAATGGAAGATTCGATATTGGCCGATAGTTTTTTATATTTTCCGGGTCAAGGTTTGGCTTTTTCAAGAGAGGCTTTATCACTGCCACTTTTAGTGAGTTTGGTACACATCCGGTGGATAGAGAGCTGTTTATTATGTTCAACATAGGAGGGCCAAGCACAGGAAGCAGCTCCTTCAGCAGTTTAGTAGGAATAGGATCCAGTATGCAGCTTGAAGGTTTAGAGGCCATGATTATTTTCATCATTGTGTCAAGAGATATAGTACTAAAACACTTAAGTGTCTCTCCCGATCCCAGGCCCTCGCAGAGCTGTGCAGATCCAGGACAGCTAAGCCCTGGAGGAATACGCAGATTCAAAGAGGAGTCCGTAATTTGCTTTCTAATGGTCATGATCTTTTCCTCAAAGAAGTTCATGAATTTATCACTGCTGAAGTGAAAACCATCCTCTCTTGGGGAATGCTGCTTTTTAGTTAGCTTTGCAACAGTATCAAAAAGAAATTTTGGATTGTTCTTATTTTCCTCGATTAATTTGGAAAAGTAGGATGATCGAGCAGCAGTGAGGGCTCTTCGGTACTGCACGGTACTGTCTTTCCAAGCTAGTCGGAAGACTTCCAGTTTGGTGTGGCGCCATTTCCGTTCCAATTTCCTGGAAGCTTGCTTCAAAGCTCGGGTATTTTCTGTATACCAGGGAGCTAGTTTCTTATGACAAATGTTTTTCGTTTTTAGGGGTGCAACTGCATCTAGGGTATTGTGCAAGGTTAAATTTAGTTCCTCAGTTAAGTGGTTAACTGATTTTTGTCCTCTGACGTCCTTGGGTAGGCAGAAGGGGTCTGGAAGGGCATCAATGAATTTTTGTGTTGTCTGAGAATTTATAGCACGACTTTTGATGCTCCTTGGTTGGGGTCTGAGCAGATTATTTGTTGCGATTGCAAACGTAATAAAATGGTGGTCCGATAGTCCAGGATTTTGTGGAAAAACATTAAGATCTACAACATTTATTCCATGGGACAAAACTAGGTCCAGAGTATGACTGTGGCAGTGAGTAGGTCCAGAGACATGTTGGACAAAACCCACTGAGTCGATAATGGCTCCGAAGGACTTTTGGAGTGGGTCTGTGGACTTCTCCATGTGAATATTAAAATCACCAAAAATTAGAATATGATCTGCTATGACTACAAGGTCTGATAGGAATTCAGGAAACTCAGAGAGGAACGCTGTATATGGCCCAGGAGGCCTGTAAACAGTAGCTATAAAAAGTGATTGAGTAGGCTGCATAGATTTCATGACTAGAAGCTCGAAAGATGAAAACGTCATTTTTTTTTTTGTAAATTGAAATTTGCTATCGTAAATGTTAGCAACACCTCCGCCTTTGCGGGATGCACGGGGAATATGGTCACTAGTGTAACCAGGAGGTGAGGCCTCATTTAACACAGCAAATTCATCAGGCTTAAGCCATGTTTCAGTCAGGCCAATCACATCAAGATTATGATCAGTGATTAGTTCATTGACTATGACTGCCTTTGAAGTGAGGGATCTAACATTAAGTAACCCTATTTTGAGATGTGAGGTATCACGATCTCTTTCAATAATGGCAGGAATGGAGGAGGTCTTTATCCTAATAAGATTGCTAGGGTGGACACCACCATGTTTAGTTTTGCCCAACCTAGGTCGAGGCACAGACACAGTCTCAATGGGTATGGCTGAGCTGACTACACTGACTATGCTATTGGCAGACTCCACTAAGCTGGCAGGTTGGCTAACAGCCTGCTGCCTGGCCTGCACCCTATTTCACTGTGGGGCTAAAGGAGTTAGAGCCCTATCTATGTTGGTAGATAAGAGGAGAGCACCCCTCCAGCTAGGATGGAGTCCGTCACTCCTCAGCAGGTCAGGCTTGATCCTGTTTGTGGGTGAGTCCCAGAAAGAGGGCCAATTATCCACAAATGTTATCTTTTGGGAGGGGCAGAAAACAGTTTTCAACCAGCGATTAAGTGCTGAGACTCTGCTGTAGAGCTCGTCACTTCCCCTAACTGGGAGGGGGCCAGAGACAATTACTCGATGCCGACACATCTTTCTAGCTGATTTACACGCTGAAGTTATGTTGCACTTGGTGACCTCTGACTGTTTCATCCTAACATCGTTGGTGCCGACGTGGATAACAATATCTCTATACTCTCTACACTCGCCAGTTTTAGCTTTAGCCAGCACCATCTTTAGATTAGCCTTAACGTCGGTAGCCCTGCCCCCTGGTAAACAGTGTATGATCGCTGGGTGATTCGTTTTAAGTCTAATACTGCGGGTAATGGAGTCGCCAATGACTAGGGTTTTCAATTTGTCAGAGCTAATGGTGGGAGCCTTCGGCGTCTCAGACCCCGTAACGGGAGGAGTAGAGACTAGAGAAGACTCAGACTCAGACTCCGACTCGCTACATAATGGGGAAAACCGGTTGAAGGTTTCTGTCGGCTGAATGAGCGACACCGGTTGAGCATTCCAACAGTATTTCCCTCCAGAAGCCATGAGAAAGTTGTCCGGCTGCAGGGACTGTGCGGGGGGAGTTATACTAACGTTACTGTCTGTACTTACTGGTGGCACAGACGCTGTTTCTTCCTTTCCTACACTGATAATACTCTTGCCTAACGATTGCGTCTGAAGCTGGGCTTGTAGCACAGCTATTCTCGCCGTAAGGCGAGAATTCTCCTGTATATTATGAGTACAGCGACTGCAATTAAAAGACATCATGTTAATGTTACTACTTAGCTTCGGCTGTTGAAGATGTTGATGAGCCATGTCCAGATAAAGCGTCCGGAGTGAAAAAGTTGAATAAGGGAAAAAAAGTTGCGATGGAAAAACGGAAAATAACGTAAAGTTGGCAGCTAAAACGCACAGGAAAATGACTCTTCTGTCTCGGGATAAACGTCCGGGGTGAAAAAGTTTAACGAAAAAAGATGAGTGAGGACAAAACTAAAAAGTTGGTAAATTTGTTGAACACAGAGATTGATTAAACGTTTATTAAAAGTAAAACGTGAATAGTTTGGCAGGTAGCCAAGAAATAGCTGTAAGTTGACCTGCTCCCACACACCTTTAATCAGAGCTAGCTGTGAGTTGACCTGCTCCCACTCCTTTAGTCAGAACTTGCTGTAAGTTGACCTGCTCCCACAAACCTTTAGTCAGAACTAGCTGTAAGTTGACCTGCTCCCACACACCTTTAGTCAGAACTAGCTGTAAGTTGACCTGCTCCCACACACCTTTAGTAAGAACTAGCTGTAAATTGACCTGCTCCCACACCACTTTAGTCGGAACTAGCTGTAAGTTGACCTGCTCCATCACCTTTAATCAGAACTAGCTGTAAATTGACATGCACCCACACCTTTAATCAGAAGTAGCTTTAAGTTGGCCTGCTCCCACACCTTTAGCTAGAACTAGCTGTAAGTTAACCTACTCCCACAAACCTTTAGTCAGAACTTGCTGTAATTTGATCTGCTCCCACACACAATTAGTCGGAACTAGCTGTAAGTTGACCTGCTCCCACACACAATTAGTCGGAACTAACTGTAAGTTGACCTGCTCCCACACCTTTAATCAGAACTAGCTGTAAGTTGGCCTGCTCCCACACACCTTTAGTAAGAAATAGCTGTAAGTTGACCTGCTCCCACACCTTTAATCAGAAATAGCTGTAAGTTGACCTGCTCCCACACACCTTTAGTCAGAAATAGCTGTAAGTTGACCTGCTCCCACACACCTTTAATCAGAACTAGCTGTGAGTTGACCTGCTCCCACTCCTTTAGTCAGAACTTGCTGTAAGTTGACCTGCTCCCACACCTTTAATCAGAACTAGCTGTAAGTTGGCCTGCTCCCACACACCTTTAGTCAGCAATAGCTGTAAGTTGGCCTGCTCCATCACCTTTAATCAGAACTAGCTGTAAGTTGACCTGCTCCATCACCTTTAATCAGAACTAGCTGTAAATTGGCCTGCTCCCACACACCATATTCAGAAATAGCTGTAAGTTGGCCTGCTCCATCACCTTTAATCAGAACTAGCTGTAAGTTGACCTGCTCCCACAAACCTTTAGTCAGAACAAGCTGTAAGTTGACCTGCTCCCACACACCTTTAGTCAGAACAAGCTGTAAGTTGACCTGCTCCCACACACCTTTAGTCAGAACTAGCTGTAAGTAGACCTGCTCCCACACACCTTTAGTCAGAACAAGCTGTAAGTTGACCTGCTCCCACACACCTTTAGTCAGAACAAGCTGTAAGTTGACCTGCTCCCACACCTTTAATCAGAACTAGCTGTAAGTTGACCTGCTCCCACACACCTTTAGTCAGAACAAGCTGTAAGTTGACCTGCTCCCACACACCTTTAGTCAGAACAAGCTGTAAGTTGACCTGCTCCCACACACCTTTAGTCAGAACTAGCTGTAAGTTGGCCTGCTCCCACACACCTTTAGTCAGAAATAGCTGTAAGTTGACCTGCTCCCACAAACCTTTAGTCAGAAATAGCTGTAAGTTGGCCTGCTCCCACAAACCTTTAGTCAGAACTAGTAGTAAGTTGAATGGCTCCCACACACCTTTAGTAAGAACTAGCTGTAAGTTGGCCTGCTCCCACACCTTTAGTCAGAAATAGCTGTAAGTTGACCTGCTCCCACACACCTTTAGTCAGAAATAGCTGTAAGTTGGCCTGCTCCCACAATCCTTTAGTCAGATCTAGCTGTAAGTTGACCTGCGCCCACACACCTTTAGTCAAAACTAGCTGTAAGTTGACCTGCTCCCACACCTTTAATCAGAACTAGCTGTAAGTTGGCCTGCTCCCACACACCTTTAGTCAGAAATAGCTGTAAGTTGACCTGCTCCCACACACCTCTAGTCAGAAATACCTGTAAGTTGGCCTGCTCCCACAAACCTTTAGTCAGAACTAGCTGTAAGTAGACCTGCTCCCACAAACCTTTAGTCAGAAATAGCTGTAAGTTGGCCTGCTCCCACACACCTTTAGTCAGAACTAGCTGTAAGTCGGCCTGCTCCCACAAACCTTTAGTCAGAACTAACTGTAAGTTGACCTGCTCCCACACACCTTTAGTCAGAACTAACTGTAAGTTGACCTGCTCCCACACCTTTAATCAGAACTAGCTTTACGTTGACCTGCTCCCACACACCTTTAGTCAGAACTTGCTGTAAGTTGATCTGCTCCCACACACCTTTAGTCAGAACTAGCTGTAAGTTGACCTGCTCACACACCTTTCGTCAGAAATAGCTGTAAGTTGAACTGCTCCCACACACCTTTAGTCAGAAATTGCTGTAAGTTGACCTGCTCCCACACACCTTTAGTCAGAACTAGCTGTAAGTTGACCTGCTCCCACACCTTTAATCAGAACTAGCTGTAAGTTGGCCTGCTCCCACACACCTTTAGTCAGAACTAGCTGTAAGTTGACCTGCTCCCACACCTTTAGTCAGAACTAACTGTAAGTTGACATGCTCCCACACACCTTTAGACAGAACTAGCTGTGGCTGACCTGCTCCAACACCTTTAGTCAGAACTAGCTGTAATTTCACCTGCTCCCACACACCTTTAGACAGAACTAGCTGTAAGTTGGCCTGCTCCAACACCTTTTGTCAGAACTAGCTGTAAGTTGGCCTGCTCCCACACACCTTTAGTCAGAAATAGCTGTACGTTGACCTGCTCCCACACCTTTAATCAGAACTAGCTATAAGTTGGCCTGCTCCCACACCTTTAATCAGAACTAGCTGTAAGTTGGCCTGCTCCCACACCTTTAATCAGAACTAACTGTAAGTTGACCTGCTCCCACAAACCTTTAGTCAGAACAAGCTGTAAGTTCACCTGCTCCCACACACCTTTAGTCAGAACTAGCTGTAAGTTGACCTGCTCCCACACCTTTAATCAGAACTAGCTGTAAAATGGCCTGCTCCCACACCTTTAGGCAGAACTAACTGTAAGTTGACATGCTCCCACACCTTTTGTCAGAACTAGCTGTAAGTTGACCTTCTCCCACACACCTTTAGTCAGAATTAATTTAAGTTGACATGCTCCAACACCTTTTGTCAGAACTAGCTGTAAGTTGACCTGCTTCCACACACCTTTAGTCAGAAATAGCTGTAAGTTGACCTGCTCCCACACCTTTAATCAGAACTAGCTGTAAGTTGGCCTGCTCCCACATACCTTTAGTCAGAAATAGCTGTAAGTTGACCTGCTCCATCACCTTTAATCAGAACTAGCTGTAAGTTGGCCTGCTCCCACACCTTTAATCAGAACGAGCTGTAAGTTGACCTGCTCCCACACACCTTTAGTCAGAACTAGCTGTAAGTTGGCCTGCTCCCACACCTTTAATAAGAACTAGCTGTAAGTTGACCTGCTCCCACACACCTTTAGTCAGAAATAGCTGTACGTTGGCCTGCTCCCACAAACCTTTAGTCAGAACTAGTAGTAAGTTGAACGGCTCCCACACACCTTTAGTAAGAAATAGCTGTAAGTTGACCTCCTCCCACTCCTTTAATCAGAACTAGCTGTAAGTTGGCCTGCTCCCACACCTTTAGTCAGAACTAGCTGTAAGTTTGCCTGCTCCCACACACCTTTAGTCAGAAATAACTGTAAGTTGACCTGCTCCCACACACCTCTAGTCAGAAATAGCTGTAAGTTGGCCTGCTCCCACAAACCTTTAGTCAGAACTAGCTGTAAGTAGACCTGCTCCTACAAACCTTTAGTCAGAAATAGCTGTAAGTTTCCCTGCTCCCACAAACCTTTAGTCAGAACTAGCTGTAAGTCGGCCTGCTCCCACACCTTTAGTCAGAACTAACTGTAAGTTGACCTGCTCCCACACCTTTTGTCAGAACTAGCTGTAGGTTGACCTGCTCCCACATCTTTTGTCAGAACTAGCTGTAGGTTGACCTGCTCCCACACCTTTTGTCAGAACTAGCTGTAGGTTGACCTGCTCCCACACACCTTTAGTCAGAACTAACTGTAAGTTGATCTGCTCCCACACACCTTTAGTAAGAACTAGATGTAAGTTGGCCTGCACCCACACACCTTTAATCAGAACTAGCTGTAAGTTGACCTGCTCACACACCTTTCGTCAGAAATAGCTGTAAGTTGAACTGCTCCCACACACCTTTAGTCAGAAATTGCTGTAAGTTGACCTGCTCCCACAAACCTTTAGTCAGAACTAGCTGTAAGTTGGCCTGCTCCCACACCTTTAATCAGAACTAGCTGTAAGTTGACCTGCTCCCACACCTTTAATCAGAACTAGATGTAAGTTGGCCTGCTCCCACACACCTTTAGTCAGAACTAGCTGTAAGTTGACATGCTCCCACACACCTTTAGACAGAACTAGCTGTGGCTGACCTGCTCCAACACATTTAGTCAGAACTAGCTGTAATTTCACCTGCTCCCACACCTTTTGTCAGAACTAGCTGTAAGTTGGCCTGCTCCCACACACCTTTAGTCAGAACTAGCTGTAAGTTGACCTGCTCCCACACCTTTAGTCAGAAATAGCTGTGGCTGACCTGCTCCCACACCTTTAGTCAGAACTAGCAGTAAGTTGACCTGCTCCTACACACCTTTTGTCAGAACTAGCTGTAAGTTGACCTGCTCCCACACCTTTAGTCAGAAATAGCTGTAAGTTGACCTGCTCCCACACCTTTAGTCAGAACTAGCTGTAGGTTGACCTGCTCCCACACCTTTAGTCAGAACTAGCTGTAAGTTGACCTGCTCCCACACCTTTAGTCAGTCTCCCGAGTGGCGCAGTGGTCTAAGGCACTGCATCGCAGTGCTAGCTGTGCCACTAGAGATCCTGGTTCGAATCCAGGCTCTGCTGTAGCCGGCCGCAACCGGGAGACCAATGGGGCGGCGCACAATTGGCCCAGCGTCGTCCAGGGTAGGGGAGGGAAAGGCCGGCAGGGAGGTAGCTCAGTTGGTAGAGCATGGTGTTTGCAATGCCAGGGTTGTGGGTTCAATTCCCACCGGGGGCCAGTATGAAAATAAAAAAGAATAATGTATGCACTAACTGTAAGTCGCTCTGGATAAGAGCGTCTGCTAAATGACGTAAATGTACCTAGCTGTAAATTGACCTGTTCCCACTTCTTTAGTTAGAACTAGCTGTAAGTTGACATGTTCCCACACCTTCAGTCAAAAACACAGTATCTAAGCATGGTGCATGAGGAGAGCAGAGGAGAGAAAGAGGGACATATGGTTCAGAAAAGGAGAGAAGGAGAGGAGAGGAGGGAGTAGGTGAAAAAACAATGTTGTTCAGACATTAACTGCTAATATGTTGCAGTCTGGTCTCCTATCTGGGCAAATCTCCACTGTTGTGAACTACTTTCTAAGTGCAAAGCTGTTATTCTGGGCAAGTGTTTGTGCATGTGCGTGTGTGTGTGTGTGTGTGTGTGTTTGAGTGTGTGTGTGATTGCGTGCCTGTGCGACAGATAGACAAACAGACAGAGCGAGGGAGGGAGGGAGGGAGGGAGGGAGGGAGGGAGGGAGGGAGGGATAGCGAGACAGACAGTAACTTAAGAGAATAAAGAGGGTAAAGAGGATGTAGAGGGTAAAGAGGATGTAGAGGGTAAAGAGGATGTAGAGGGTAAAGAGGATGTAGAGGGTAAAGAGGATGTAGAGGGTAAAGAGGATGTAGAGGGTAAAGAGGATGTGGAGGGTAAAGAGGTTGTAGAAGGTAAAGAGGATGTAGAAGAGGGTAAAGAGGATGTAGAGGGTAAAGAGGACGTAGAGAGTAAAGAGGATTTAGAGGGTAAAGAGGATGTAGAGGGTAAAGAGGATGTAGAGGGTAAAGAGAACGTAGAGGGTAAAGAGGATGTAGAGGATAAAGAGGATGTAGAGGGAAAAGAGGATGTGGAGGGTAAAGAGGATGTAGAGGGTAAAGAGGATGTCGAGAATAAAGAGGATGTAGAGAATAAAGAGGATGTAGAGGGTAAAGAGGATGTAGAGGGTAAAGAGGATGTAGAGGGTAAAGAGGATGTAGAGGGTAAAGAGGATGTAGAGGGTAAAGAGGATGTACAGGGTAAAGAGGATGTACAGGGTAAAGAGGATGTAGAGGGTAAAGAGGATGTACAGGGTAAAGAGGATGTAGAGGGTAAAGAGGATGTAGAGGTTAAAGAGGATGTAGAGGGTAAAGAGGATGTAGAGGGTAAAGAGGATGTAGAGGTTAAAGAGGATGTAGAGGGTAAAGAGGATGTAGAGGGTAAAGAGGATGAAGAAGATGTAGAGGGTAAAG
The DNA here is from genome assembly GCF_964263955.1 of Coregonus lavaretus. Lineage (NCBI taxonomy): Eukaryota > Metazoa > Chordata > Actinopteri > Salmoniformes > Salmonidae > Coregonus > Coregonus lavaretus. Next base: position 89,905 of record NW_028161154.1, read on the forward strand.
AGGATGTAGAGGGTAAAGAGGATGTAGAGGGTAAAGAGGATGTAGAGGGTAAAGAGGATGTAGAGGGTAAAGAGGATGTAGAGGGTAAAGAGGATGTAGAGGGTAAAGAGGATGTAGAGGGTAAAGAGGCTGTAGAGGGTAAAGAGGATGTAGAGGGTAAAGAGGATGTAGAGGGTAAAGAAGATGTAGATGGTAAAGAGGATGTAGAAGGTAAAGAGGATGTAGAGGGTAAAGAGGTTGTAGAGGTTAAAGAGGATGTAGAGGGTAAAGAGGATGTAGAGGGTAAAGAGGATGTAGAGGGTAAAGAGGATGTAGAAGGTAAAGAGGATGTGGAGGGTAAAGAGGATGTAGAGGGTAAAGAGGATGTAGAGGGAAAAGAGGATGTAGAGGATGTAGAGGGTAAAGAGGATGTAGAGGATGAAGAGGATGTAGAGGATGAAGAGGATGTAGAGGGTAAAGAGGCTGTAGAGGGTAAAGAGGTTGTAGAGGTTAAAGAGGATGTAGAGGGTAAAGAGGATGTAGAGGGTAAAGAGGATGTAGAGGGTAAAGAGGTTGTAGAGGTTAAAGAGGATGTAGAGGGTAAAGAGGATGTAGAGGGTAAAGAGGATGTAGAGGATGAAGAGGATGTAGAGGGTAAAGAGGATGTAGAGGGTAAAGAGGCTGTAGAGGATGTAGAGGGTAAAGAGGATGTAGAGGATGAAGAGGATGTAGAGGGTAAAGAGGATGTAGAGGGTAAAGAGGATGTAGAGGGTAAAGAGGATGTAGAGGGTAAAGAGGATATAGAGGGTAAAGAGGCTGTAGAGGGTAAAGAGGATGTAGAGGGTAATGAGGATGTAGAGGGTAAAGAGGATGTAGAGGGTAAAGAGGACGTAGAGGGTAAAGAGGATGTAGAGGTTGAAGAGGATGTAGAGGGTAAAGAGGATGTGGAGGGTAAAGAGGATGTAGAGGGTAAAGAGGATGTAGAGGTTGAAGAGGATGTAGAGGGTAAAGAGGATGTGGAGGGTAAAGAGGATGTAGAGGGTAAAGAGGATGTAGAGGGTAAAGAGGATGTAGAGGGTAAAGAGGATGTAGAGGCTAAAGAGGATGTAGAGGGTAAAGAGGATGTAGAGGGTAAAGAGGATGTAGAGGTTGAAGAGGATGTAGAGGGTAAAGAGGATGTGGAGGGTAAAGAGGATGTAGAGGGTAAAGAGGATGTAGAGGGTAAAGAGGATGTAGAGGCTAAAGAGGATGTAGAGGGTAAAGAGGATGTAGAGGGTAAAGAGGATGTGGAGGATAAAGAGGATAAAGAGGATAAGGAGGATAAAGAGGGTTTAGAGAATTTAGAGGAACAAGTATATAAAGAGGATAAAGATGATAAAGAGGCTTGGAGAGTTTAAAGAGGATCAATTATATAAAGAGATAAAGAGGATAAAGAGGTTTTAGAGGATTTAGAGGATGTAGAGGATTTAGAGGATGTAGAGGGTAAAGAGGGTGTAGAGGGTAAAGAGGATGTAGAGGGTAAAGAGGATGTAGAGGGTAAAGAGGATGTGGAGGGAAAAGAGGATGTGGAGGGTAAAGAGGATGTAGAGGGTAAAGAGGCTGTGGAGGGTAAAGAGGATGTAGAGGGAAAAGAGGATGTGGAGGGTTCCACAAAAACAGCGCCGGAAGAAGATGGCTGCCGTTTTACAGCCCTCTAACCAATTGTACTATTATGTGTGTTTTTCCGCGTTATTTGTAATTTATTTTGTACATAATGTTTCTGCCATCGTCTCTTATAACCAAAGAGAGCTTCTGGATATCAGGACAGCGATTACTCACCTCGCGTTGGACGAACACTTTTTCTTCAACGAGGCGTTCGCGAAGGATATTCTACAGACTCCCGACAAGGCCCAGATCCCCGTCATTCGCGTGAGGAAGAGACGGAGATATCGTGGACGTAGGTCGGGGTGCCTTGTAAGGATCCGACGGCGAACGAGTAAACTGCCTCTCCCATCAATCCTATTAGCCAACGTTCAAGCTTTGGAGAATAAAATGGACGATTTAAGATTACGGTTATCCTACCAACGGGACATTAAAAACTGTAATATCTTATGTTTCACGGAGTCGTGGCTGAACGACGACAATGATAACATTCAGCTAGCAGGCTATACGCTACATCGGCAGGACAGAACGGCAGACTCGGGTAAGACGAGGGGTGGCGGTCTCTGTATATTTGTAAACAACAGCTGGTGCACCAAATCAAATACTAAGGAAGTCTCAAGGTTTTGCTCGCCTGAGGTAGAGTATCTTATGATAAGCTGCAGACCACACTATTTACCAAGAGAGTTTTCATCTATATTTTTCATAGCTGTCTATTTACCACCACAAACCAATGCTGGCATTAAGATTGCACTGAATGAGTTGTACAAGGCCATTAATCAACAGGAAAACGCTCATCCAGATGCAGCGCTCCTAGTAGCAGGGGACTTTAATGCAGGGAAACTTAAATCCGTTCTACCTAATTTCTACCAGCATGTTAAATGTGCAACCAGAGGGGAAAAAACTCTAGACCACCTTTACTCCACACACAGAGACGCATACAAAGCTCTCCCTCGCCCTCCATTTGGCAAATCTGACCATAACTCTATCCTCCTGATTCCTGCTTATAAGCAAAAACTGAAGCAGGAAGCACCAGTGATTCGGCTAATAAAAAAGTGGTCAGATGACGCAGATGCTAAGCTACAGGACTGTTTTGCTAGCACAGACTGGAACATGTTCCGGGATTCTTCAGACAGCATTGAGGAGTACACCACATCAGTCACTGGCTTCATCAATAAGTGCATCGATGATGTCGTCCCCACAGTGACCGTACGTACATACCCCAACCAGAAGCCATGGATTACAGGAAACATCCGCACTGAGCTAAAGGGTAGAGCTGCCGCTTTCAAGGAACGGGACTCTAACCCGGACGCTTATAAGAAATCCCGCTATGACCTCCGACGAACCATCAAACAGGCAAAGAGTCAATACAGGTCTAAGATTGAATCATACTACACTGGCTCTGACGCTCGTCGGATGTGGCAGGGCTTGAAAACTATTACAGACTACAAAGGGAAGCACAGCCGCGAGCTGCCCAGTGACACAAGCCTACCAGACGAGCTAAACCACTTCTATGCTCGCTTCGAGGCAAGCAACACTGAAGCATGCATGAGAGCACCAGCTGTTCCGGACGACTATGTGATCACGCTCTCCGTAGCCGATGTGAGTAAGACTTTTAAGCAGGTCAACATTCACAAGGCCGCAGGGCCAGACGGATTACCAGGACGTGTACTCCGAGCATGTGCTGACCAACTGGCAAGTGTCTTCACTGACATTTTCAACATGTCCCTGACTGAGTCTGTAATACCAACATGTTTCAAGCAGACCACCATAGTCCCCGTGCCCAAGAACTCTAAGATAACCTGCCTAAATGACTACCGACCCGTGGCACTGACGTCTGTAGCCATGAAGTGCTTTGAAAGACTGGTCATGGCTCACATCAACAGCATAATCCCAGAAACCCTAGACCCACTCCAATTTGCATACCGCCCCAACAGATCCACAGATGATGCAATCTCTATCGCACTCCACACTGCCCTTTCCCACCTGGACAAGAGGAACACCTACGTGAGAATGCTATTCATTGACTACAGCTCAGCATTCAACACCATAGTGCCCTCAAAGCTCATCACTAAGCTAAGGATCCTGGGACTAAACACCTCCCTCTGCAACTGGATCCTGGACTTCCTGACGGGCCGCCCCCAGGTGGTAAGGGTAGGTAACAACACATCTGCCACACTGATCCTCAACACGGGGGCCCCTCAGGGGTGCGTGCTCAGTCCCCTCCTGTACTCTCTGTTCACCCATGACTGCATGGCCAGGCACGACTCCAACACCATCATTAAGTTTGCCGACGACACAACAGTGGTAGGCCTGATCACCGACAACGATGAGACAGCCTATAGGGAGGAGGTCAGAGATCTGGCCGTGTGGTGCCAGGACAACAACCTCTCCCTCAACGTGACCAAGACAAAGGAGATGATTGTGGACTACAGGAAAAAAAAGAGGACTGAGCACGCCCCCATTCTCATCGACGGGGCTGTAGTGGAACAGGTTGAGAGCTTCAAGTTCCTTGGTGTCCACATCACCAACGAACTATCATGGTCCAAACACACCAAGACAGTCGTGAAGAGGGCACGACAAAGCCTATTCCCCCTCAGGAGACTAAAAAGATTTGGCATGGGTCCTCAGATCCTCAAAAAATTCTACAGCTGCACCATCGAGAGCATCCTGACTGGTTGCATCACCGCCTGGTATGGCAACTGCTTGGCCTCTGACCGCAAGGCACTACAGAGGGTAGTGCGTACGGCCCAGTACATCACAGGGGCAAAGCTCCCTGCCATCCAGGACCTCTATACCAGGCGGTGTCAGAGGAAGGCCCTCAAAATTGTCAAAGACTCCAGTCACCCTAGTCATAGACTGTTCTCTCTGCTACCGCACGGCAAGCGGTACCGGAGTGCCAAGTCTAGGTCCAAAAGACTTCTCAACAGCTTCTACCCCCAAGCCATAAGACTCCTGAACAGCTAATCATGGCTACCCGGACTATTTGCACTGCCCCCCCACCCCATACTTTTTACGCTGCTGCTACTCTGTTAAGTATTTATGCATAGTCACTTTAACTCTACCCACATGTACATATTACCTCAACTACCTCAACTAGCCGGTGCCCCCGCACATTGACTATGCAACGGTACCCCCCTGTATATATAGCCTCCCTACTGTCACTTTATTCTATTGTATATATAGCCTCCCTACTGTCACTTTATTTTTACTTCTGCTCTTTTTTTCTCAACACTTTTTTGTTGTTTTATTCTTACTTTTTCTGTTTAAAATAAATGCACTGTTGGTTAAGGGCTGTAAGTAAGCATTTCACTGTAATGTCTGCACCTGTTGTATTCGGCGCATGTGACCAATAAAATTTGATTTGATTTGATTTGATTTAAAGAGGATGTAGAGGGTAAAGAGGCTGTGGAGGGTAAAGAGGATGTAGAGGGAAAAGAGGATGTGGAGGGTAAAGAGGATGTAGAGGGTAAAGAGGGTGTAGAGGTTAAAGAGGATGTAGAGGGTAAAGAGGATGTAGAGGGTAAAGAGGATGTAGAGGGTAAAGAGGATGTAGAGGGTAAAGAGGATGTAGAGGGTAAAGAGGATGTAGAGGGTAAAGAGGATGTAGAGGGAAAAGAGGATGTAGAGGGTAAAGAGGATGTAGAGGGTAAAGAGGATGTAGAGGGTAAAGAGGATGTAGAGGATGTAGAGGGTAAAGAGGATGTAGAGGGTAAAGAGGATGTAGAGGGTAAAGAGGATGTAGAGGGTAAAGAGGATGTAGGGGATAAAGAGGATGTAGGGGGTAAAGAGGATGTAGAGGGTAAAGAGGATGTAGAGGGTAAAGAGGATGTAGAGGGTAAAGAGGATGTAGAGGGTAAAGAGGATGTAGATGGTAAAGAGGATGTAGAGGGTAAAGAGGATGTAGAGGGTAAAGAGGATGTAGAGGGTAAAGAGGATGTAGAGGGTAAAGAGGATGTAGAGGGTAAAGAGGATGTGGAGAATAAAAAAAGAGGATCAGTTATATAAAGAGATAAAGAGGCTAAAGAGAAAACATTATATGAAGAGATAGATGGTTTAGAGGATAAAGATGATAAAGATTATATATTATAGAAAGAGATAAAGAGGATAAAGATGATAAAGAGGCTTGGAGAGGTTAAAGAGGATCAATTATATAAAGAGATAAAGAGGATAAAGAGGTTTTAGAGGATTTAGAGGATGTAGAGGGTAAAGAGGGTGTAGAGGGTAAAGAGGGTGTAGAGGGTAAAGAGGATGTAGAGGGTAAAGAGGATGTAGAGGGTAAAGAGGATGTAGAGGTTAAAGAGGATGTGGAGGGAAAAGAGGATGTGGAGGGTAAAGAGGATGTAGAGGGTAAAGAGGGTGTAGAGGTTAAAGAGGATGTAGAGGCTAAAGAGGATGTAGAGGGTAAAGAGGATGTAGAGGGTAAAGAGGATGTAGAGGGTAAAGAGGATGTAGAGGGTAAAGAGGATGTAGAGGGTAAAGAGGATGTAGAGGGAAAAGAGGATGTAGAGGGTAAAGAGGATGTAGAGGGTAAAGAGGATGTAGAGGGTAAAGAGGATGTAGAGGATGTAGAGGGTAAAGAGGATGTAGAGGGTAAAGAGGATGTAGGGGGTAAAGAGGATGTAGAGGATGTAGAGGGTAAAGAGGATGTAGAGGGTAAAGAGGATGTAGAGGGTAAAGAGGATGTAGAGGGTAAAGAGGATGTAGAGGGTAAAGAGGATGTAGAGGGTAAAGAGGATGTAGAGAATAAAGAGGATGTAGAGGGTAAAGAGGATGTAGAGGGTAAAGAGGATGTAGAGGGTAAAGAGGATGTAGAGGGTAAAGAGGATGTAGAGGGTAAAGAGGATGTAGAGGGTAAAGAGGATGTGGAGGGTAAAGAGGATGTGGAGGGTAAAGAGGATGTAGAGGGTAAAGAGGATGTGGAGGGTAAAGAGGATGTAGAGAATAAAAAAAGAGGATCAGTTATATAAAGAGATAAAGAGGCTAAAGAGAAAACATTATATGAAGAGATAGAGGGTTTAGAGGATAAAGATGATAAAGATTATATATTATAGAAAGAGATAAAGAGGATAAAGAGGATAAAGAGGATAAGGAGGATAAAGAGGGTTTAGAGGATTTAGAGGAACAAGTATATAAAGAGGATAAAGATGATAAAGAGGCTTGGAGAGGTTAAAGAGGATCAATTATATAAAGAGATAAAGAGGATAAAGAGGTTTTAGAGGATTTAGAGGATTTAGAGGATTTAGAGGATAAAGAGAATGTAGAGGTTAAGGAGGTTGTAGAGGATAAAGAGGTTGTAGAGGATAAAGAGGAAACCTGATATCAAGAGATAAAGAGGATAAGAGGATTTAGAGGATTTATGGAATAAAGAGGAACAATTATATAAAGAGATAAAGAGGATAAAGAGGATTTAGAGGATTTAGAGGATAAAGAGGATAAAGAGGAAAAATTATATAAAGAGGTAAAGAGGATGAAGAGATAATGAGGTAAACATAATAAATACAGTACCATTTAAAATGATTTGTCTTTATTTGTACTATTTTTGACATTGTAGAATAATAGTGAAGACATCAAAACCATGAAATAACACATATATAATCATGTGGTAACCAAAAAAGTGTTAAACAAATCAAAATATATTTGAGATTCTTCAAATAGCCACCCTTTGCCTTGATGACAGCTTTGCACACTCTTGGCATTCTCTCAACCAGCTTCAGGAGGTAGTCACCTGGAATGCATTACAATTAACAGGTGTGCCTTCTTAAAAGTTAATTTGTGGAATTTCTTTCCATCTTAATGCGTTTGGCCAATCAGTTGTGTTGTGACAAGGTAGGGGGGTATACAGATGATAGCCCTATTTGGTAAAAGACCAAATCCATATTATGGAAAGAACAGCTCAAATAAGCAAACAGAAATGACAGTCCATCATTATTTTAAGACATGAAGGTCAGTCAATACTGAACATTTCAAGAACTTGAAAGTTTCTTCAAGTGCAGTCGCAAAAATCATCAAGAGCTACAATGAAGCTGGCTCTCATGAGGACAGCCACAGGAAAGGAAGAGCCAGAGTTACCTCTGCTGCAGAGTATACATTCATTAGAGTTACCAGCCTCAGACATTGCATCCCAAAAAGGTCCTTCACAGAGTTCAAGTCACAGGCACATCTCAACATCAACTGTCCATGGTCGAATTGCTGCAAACAAATCACTAGTAAAGGACACCAATAAGAAGAAGAGACTTGCTTGGACCAAGAAACATGAGCAATTGACATTAGACCGGTGGAAATGTGTCCTTTGGTCTGGAGTCCAAATTTGATATTTTTGGTTCCAACCGCCGTGTCTTTGTGATAAGCAGTGTGGGTGAACGGATGATCTCCTTATGTGTATTTCCCATCGTAAAGCATGGAGGAGGTGTTATGGTGTGGGGGTGCTTTGAATTCAAGGCACACTTAACCAGCATGGCTAGCACTGCATTCTGCAGCGATACGCCATCCCATTTGGTTTGGGCTTAGTGGGACTATCATTTGTTTTTCTACAGGACAATGACCCAACACACCTCTGGGCTGTGTAAGGGCTATTTTACCAAGAAGGAGAGTGTTGGAGTGCTGCATCAGTTGACCTGGCCTCCACAATCCCCCTGACCTCCACCCAATTGAGATGGTTTGGGATGAGTTGGATCGCAGAGTGAAGGGAAAGCAGCCAACAAGTGCTCAGCATATGTGGGAACTCATTCAAGACTGTTGGAAAAGCATTCCAGTTGAAGCTGGTTGAGAGAATGCCAAGAGTGTGCAAAGCTGTCATCAAGGCAAAGGGTGGCTATTTGAAGAAACTCAAATATAAAATATATTTTGATTTGTTTAACACTTTTTTTTGCTTACTTCATGATTCCATATGTGTTATTTCATAGTTATGATGTCTTCACTATTATTCTACAATGTAGAAAATAGTAAAAATAATGAATGAGTAGGTGTGTCCAAACTGGTACTGGTACTGACTGGTAGTGTATGCAAAGAGGCTAAAGAGATAAAGAGGGCTAAAGAGATAAGAGGTAAAAAGATAACGAGATAAAGAGGTTAAGAGGTTAAGAGGTTAAGAGGTTAAGTGGTAAAGAGGTCAAGAGGATAAAGAGATAAAAAGGTAAAGAGATAAAGAGATAAAGAGGTAAAGATATAAAGAGATAAAGAGATCGAGGGTAAAGAGATAAAAAGGTAAAGTGATAAAGAGGTAAAGAGATAGAGGATAAAGAGGATAAAGAGGTAAAAATATAAAGAGGTAAAGATATAGAGGATAAAGAGATAAAGAGATAAAGAGATCGAGGGTAAAGAGATAAAAAGGTAAAGTGATAAAGCGGAGAGAAGAGATAGAGGATAAAGAGGTAAAGAGATAGGGGTAAAGAGATAGAGGATAAAATATAAAGAGGTTAAGACACAAAGAGTTAAAAACATAGAGGATGAAGAGGTAAAGAGATAAAGAGGTAAAGTGGTTAAAGACATCCCCATTAAATAAGGAGCAGTCAGATTGGCCCTCTCTCCTCTACACTACTGAATTCATACATCCTTCTCTTCCATCTCTGTTCCCTAATCCAAGGACAGGTAAGGGCTCTGTTTTTTCTGACTCAAATGGCCAAGAAAAGAGTAAAACAATAAAGGCATCAGCATGCTTCAGTTCTGCTGGCCCCTCCCAGTTCTGCTGGCCCCTCCCAGTTCTGCTGGCCCCTCCCAGTTCGTATGGCCCCTCCCAGTTCGGCTGGCCCCTCCCAGTTAGGCTGCCCCCTCCCAGTTAGGCTGGCCCCTCCCAGTTAGGCTGGCCCTTAGCAGAACTTGGCTAGCCCCTCCCATTTCGGCTGGCGCCTAGCAGAACTCGGCTAGCAGAACCGAACAAGTGTGCTCGAATACTCCCTTAAAAGACCTTTTCTTGAGAAACGAGGAAAAATGAGAAATAGTCCTGCTTGTCCATTTTGATACGCCGTAGCCAGTATACACCTCCTCAAAATAGTCAGAAGTAATCTAAGATAACTTAAGAAATCTGTCATTAAATGTTTTGCCAAGGAGATCTTAGTCACACAGTTTTACATCTAACTAAAATGTTTGGTGCAGTATTTCTCAAGTGAAAGAACGTGCATGAAAACGAGTTGTCTCTCGTTGAATGACAACAAAGACTTTATTGAAGAGACCCTACTGTTGACCAATCACCGATGAAGGGGTGTAGACTTCGGCTCCAAACTTCTGCTTGCCTCCAGAAAAAAACATTGTGTGCCCGAACAGCAGAGAAAACCGAAACCAAAGTCCAAAACAAACAAAAAACGTCACAACATTTCCTCATAATACAGTTGAAGTCGGAAGTTTACATACGCCATATACATTTAAACTTAGTTTTTCACAATTCCTGACATTTAATCTTAGTAAAAATTCCCTGTCTTAGGTCAGTTAGGATCACCACTTTATTTTAAGAATGTGAAATGCCAGAATAATAGTAGAGATAATGATTTATTTCAGCTTTTATTTCTTTCATCACATTCCCAGTGGGTCAGAAGTTTACATACACTCAATTAGTATTTGGTAGCATTGCCTTTGAATTGTTTAACTTGGGTCAAACGTTTTGGGTAGCCTTCCACAAGCTTCCCACAATAAGTTGGGTGAATTTTGGCCCATTCCTCCTGACAGAGCTGGTGTAACTGAGTCAGGTTTGTAGGCCTCCTTGCTCGAATACACTTTTTCAGTTCTGCCCACACATTTTCTATAGGATTGACGTCAGGGCTTTGTGATGGCCACTCCAATACCTTGACTTTGTTGTCCTTAAGCCATTTTTCCACATCTTTGGAAGTATGCTTGGGGTCATTGTCCATTTGGAAGACTAATTTGCAACCAAGCTTTAACTTTCTGACTGATGTCTTGAGACGTTGCTTCAATATATTCACATGATTTTCCTTCCTCATGATGCCACCTAATTTGTGAAGTGCACCAGTCCCTCCTGCAGCAAAGCACCCCCACAGCATGATGTTGCCACCCCTGTTCTTCACGGTTGGGATGGTGTAAGCAACCCCCTTTTTCCTCCAAACATAACAATGGTCATTATGGCCAAACAGTTCCATTTTTGTTTCATCAGACCAGAGGACATTTCTCCAAAAGTATGATCTTTCTCCCAATGTGCAGTTGCAAACCGTAGTCTGGCTTTTTTATGGCGGTTTTGGAGCAGTGGCTTCTTCCTTGCTGAGCGGCCTTTCAGGTTATGTCGATATAGGACTTGTTTTACTGTGGATATAGATACTTTTCTACCTGTTTCCTCCAGCATCTTCACAAGGTCCTTTGCTGTTGTTCTGGGATTGATTTGCACTTTTCGCACCAAAGTATGTTCATCTCTAGGAGACAGAACGCGTCTCCTTCCTGAGCGGTATCACGGCTGTGTGGTCCCATGGTGTTTATACTTGCGTACTATTGTTTGTACAGACGAACATGGTACCTTCAGGCGTTTGGAAATTGCTCCCAAGGATTAACCAGACTTGTGGAGGTCTACCATTTTTTTCTGAGGTCTTTGCTGATTTATTTGATTTTCCCATGATGTCAAGCAAAGAGGCACTGAATTTGAAAGTAGACCTTGAAATATATCCACAGATACATCTCCAATTGACTCAAATGATATGAATTAGCCTATTTGAAGCTTCTAAAGCCATGACATCATTTTCTTGAATTTTCCAAGCTGTTTAAAGGCACAGTCAACTTAGTGTATGTAAACTTCTGACCCACTGGAATTGTGATACAGTGAATTATAAGTGAAATAATCTGTCTGTAAACAATTCTTGGAAAAATTACTTGTGTCATGCACAAAGTAGATGTCCTAACTGACTTGCCAAAACGATAGTTTGTTAACAAGAAATGTGTGGAGTGGTTGGAAAACAAGTTTTAATGATTCCAACCTAAGTGTATGTAAACTTCCGTCTTTAACTGTAAATGCACAAACTCTTCCCAACTGTTTCGGCTGGAAAGTATGCGTACGCCTTAAGACCCACTAGAAAATTCTGTGAACACCTCTGTGAAGTTAGAGTGATTTATCACTATGTCTTCCTCCCTCTCTTCTCTCACTCTAAGGAGGTGTGAGGGCCAACCCATTAACTCTCTGCCTCGCTCCCTCCTTCCTTCCCTCTCACATGCCCAGGCCTGTTTGTTCCCAGTGGTGATTCAGTCATGAACACAAACACACACACACACACACACACAAACACACACACACACACACACACACACACACACACACACACACACACACACACACACACACACACACACACACACACACACACACACACACACACAGAGAGAGACAAACACACACACACACACACACAGACACACACACTGCTAAGACCTGTCATTACATGTGTGGGAACCTGGAGCCGTTACAGTAGCTGGATGCTGCGCTAGGGAGAGGGAGAAGGCACAGCTATATAGAACACACAGCTCTATAGAACACACAGCTATATAGAACACACAGCTATATAGAACACACAGCTATATAGAACACACAGCTATATAGAAGACAGAGCTATATAGAACACACAGCTATATAGAACACACAGCTATATAGAACACACAGCTATATAGAACACACAGCTATATAGAACACACAGCTTTTTTGAACACACAGCTGTATAGAACACAGAGCTATATAGAACACACAGCTATATAGAACACACAGCTATATAGAACACACAGCTATATATAACACACAGCTATATAGAACACACAGCTATATAGAACACACAGCTGTATAGAACACACAGCTATATAGAACACAGAGCTATATAGAACACACAGCTGTATAGAACACAGAGCTATATAGAACACACAGCTATATAGAACACACAGCTATATAGAACACACAGCTATATAGAACACACAGCTATATAGAACACACAGCTATATAGAACACACAGCTGTATAGAACACACAGCTATATAGAACAAACAGCTATATAGAACACACAGCTATATAGAACACACAGCTATATAGAACACACAGCTATATAGAACACACAGCTATATAGAACACACAGCTATATAGAACACACAGCTATATAGAACACACAGCTGTATAGAACACACAGCTATACAGAACACACAGCTATATAGAACACACAGCTATATAGAACACACAGCTATATAGAACACACAGCTATATAGAACACACAGCTATATAGAACACACAGCTATATAGAACACACAGCTATATAGAACACAGAGCTATATAGAACACACAGCTATATAGAACACACAGCTATATAGAACACACAGCTATATAGAACACACAGCTGTATAGAACACACAGCTATATAGAACACACAGCTATATAGAACACACAGCTATATAGAACACACAGCTATATAGAACACACAGCTATATAGAACACACAGCTTTTTTGAACACACAGCTATATAGAACACACAGCTATATAGAACACACAGCTATATAGAACACACAGCTTTTTTGAACACACAGCTATATAGAACACACAGCTATATAGAACACACAGCTTTTTTGAACACACAGCTATATAGAACACACAGCTATATAGAACACACAGCTATATAGAACACACAGCTTTTTTGAACACACAGCTATATAGAACACACAGCTGTATAGAACACACAGCTATATAGAACACACAGCTATATAGAACACACATCTATATAGAACACACAGCTATATAGAACACACAGCTATATAGAACACACAGCTATATAGAACACACAGCTATATAGAACACACAGCTATATAGAACACACAGCTATATAGAACACACAGCTATATAGAACACACAGCTATATAGAACACACAGCTATATAGAACACAGAGCTATATAGAACACACAGCTATACGGAACACACACCTTGAGAACACACAGCTATATAGAACACACAGCTATATAGAACACACAGCTATATAGAACACACATTTATGTACAACACACAGCTATATAGAACACACAGCTATATAGAACACACAGCTTTACAGAACACACAGCTATACGGAACACACACCTTGATAACACACAGCTATATAGAACACACAGCTATATAGACCTCAAAGCTATATAGAACACACAGCTATTTAGAACATACAGCTATTTAGAACACACAGCTATAGAACACACAGCTATAGAACACACAGCTATATAGAACACACAGCTATATAGAACACACAGCTATATAGAACACACAGCTATATAGAACACACAGGTTGAGAACACACAGCTATATAAACACGCAGCTATATAGAACACAAAGCTATATAGAACACACAGCTATAGAACACACAGCTAAATAGAACACACAGCTATATAGAACATACAGCTATATAGAACATACAGCTATATAGAACACACAGCTATATAGAACACACAGCTTGAGAATACACATCTATATAGAACACACAGCTTGAGAACACACAGCTTGAGAACACACAGCTATGTAGAACACAAAGCTTTATAGAACACACTGCTATAGAACAAAAAGCTATATAGAACACACAGCTATATAGAACATACAGCTGTATAGAACACACAGCTTTATAAACACGCAGCTATATAGAACACACAGCTATAGAACACACAGCTATATAGAACACACAGCTTGAGAACACACAGCTTGAGAACACACAGCTTGAAAACACACAGCTATATAGAACACACAGCTTTATAAACACGCAACTATATAAAACACACAGCTATAGAACACACAGCTATATAGAGCACACAGCTTGAGAACACACAGCTTGAGAACACACAGCAATATAGAACACACAGATATATAGAACACACAGCTTGAGAACACACAGCTATATAGAACACACAGCTATATAGAACACACAGCTTGAGAACACACAGCTATATAGAACACACAGCTTGAGAACATACAGCTATATAGAACACACAGCTTGAGAACACACAGCTTGAGAACACACATCTTGAGAACACACAGCTATATAGAACACACAGCTATATAGAACACACAGCTTGAGAACACACAGCTTGAGAACACACAGCTTGAGAACACACAGCTTGAGAACACACATCTTGAGAACACACAGCTATATAGAACACACAGCTATATAGAACACACAGCTTGAGAACACACAGCTATATAGAACACACAGCTTGAGAACACACGGCTTGAGAACACACAGCTTGAGAACACACACAAGCAAACATAAACAAATACTAAGCTCACATAAACAAACACAAAGCAAACATGCCTGGAGCGGTAGGACAGGACAGGAGGCAGAATGACGCTCCTTGCCTGGCTGGCTTCTATCACTCACCATCTGGAGGATAACAACAACACAACAACGCCCTATGAGCACAGGACGTTGAAAATAGGTTAACATGTCTTCAGGAGACTGGGATCGAAGAGGCAGACTGGTATGAACGCTTTCTGTCTCGCCTCTGTATAGTCAGTTGGTTGTCATAACGTGTTATGTAGGCTCATAT
>NW_028161153.1:10000-17500 GCF_964263955.1 Coregonus lavaretus
TCTCTCCCCTTTCTTCTGGCCTGCTGGATCACTTTTGTGTGTGGAGGGCTGGACTCTGTCTCACCCATCCCAGCCATGGGCACCCAGAATGCCCATGTGTGAGTCAGGAGCCCTCCCCTGGTTCTCCTAGTGAAAATGACCTGTGGCGCCCCCCTGTGGATGGATCTTGGTGGGGGTGCTTGGACCCCTTCTTGGGGTCTCCCCCAAGCCAGCCATGCCGGCCATGGGCACCCAAAACCCCCATGTGTGAGTGAACAGCCTCCCCAGTGTCCCCCTAGTGAAATCAGGCTTAAAGTGACCTGTGGCGCCCCCCTGTGGATGGATCTTGGTGGGGGTGCTTGGACCCCTTCTTGGGGTCTCCCCCAAGCCAGCCATGCCGGCCATGGGCACCCAAAACCCCCATGTGTGAGTGAACAGCCTCCCCAGTGTACCCATAGTGAAATCAGGCTTAAAGTGACCTGTGGCGCCCCCCTGTGGATGGATCTTGGTGGGGGTGCTTGGACCCCTTCTTGGGGTCTCCTCCAAGCCAGCCATGCCGACCATGGGCACCCAAAACCCCCATGTGTGAGTGAACAGCCTCCCCAGTGTACCCATAGTGAAATCAGGCTTAAAGTGACCTGTGGCGCCCCCCTGTGGATGGATCTTGGTGGGGGTGCTTGGACCCCTTCTTGGGGTCTCCCCCAAGCCAGCCATGCCGGCCATGGGCACCCAAAACCCCCATGTGTGAGTGAACAGCCTCCCCAGTGTACCCATAGTGAAATCAGGCTTAAAGTGACCTGTGGCGCCCCCCTGTGGATGGATCTTGGTGGGGGTGCTTGGACCCCTTCTTGGGGTCTCCTCCAAGCCAGCCATGCCGACCATGGGCACCCAAAACCCCCATGTGTGAGTGAACAGCCTCCCCAGTGTACCCATAGTGAAATCAGGCTTAAAGTGACCTGTGGCGCCCCCCTGTGGATGGATCTTGGTGGGGGTGCTTGGACCCCTTCTTGGGGTCTCCTCCAAGCCAGCCATGCCGACCATGGGCACCCAAAACCCCCATGTGTGAGTGAACAGCCTCCCCAGTGTACCCATAGTGAAATCAGGCTTAAAGTGACCTGTGGCGCCCCCCTGTGGATGGATCTTGGTGGGGGTGCTTGGACCCCTTCTTGGGGTCTCCCCCAAGCCAGCCATGCCGGCCATGGGCACCCAAAACCCCCATGTGTGAGTGAACAGCCTCCCCAGTGTACCCATAGTGAAATCAGGCTTAAAGTGACCTGTGGCGCCCCCCTGTGGATGGATCTTGGTGGGGGTGCTTGGACCCCTTCTTGGGGTCTCCTCCAAGCCAGCCATGCCGACCATGGGCACCCAAAACCCCCATGTGAGTGAACAGCCTCCCCAGTGTACCCATAGTGAAATCAGGCTTAAAGTGACCTGTGGCGCCCCCCTGTGGATGGATCTTGGTGGGGGTGCTTGGACCCCTTCTTGGGGTCTCCCCCAAGCCAGCCATGCCGGCCATGGGCACCCAAAACCCCCATGTGTGAGTGAACAGCCTCCCCAGTGTACCCATAGTGAAATCAGGCTTAAAGTGACCTGTGGCGCCCCCCTGTGGATGGATCTTGGTGGGGGTGCTTGGACCCCTTCTTGGGGTCTCCTCCAAGCCAGCCATGCCGACCATGGGCACCCAAAACCCCCATGTGTGAGTGAACAGCCTCCCCAGTGTACCCATAGTGAAATCAGGCTTAAAGTGACCTGTGGCGCCCCCCTGTGGATGGATCTTGGTGGGGGTGCTTGGACCCCTTCTTGGGGTCTCCTCCAAGCCAGCCATGCCGACCATGGGCACCCAAAACCCCCATGTGTGAGTGAACAGCCTCCCCAGTGTACCCATAGTGAAATCAGGCTTAAAGTGACCTGTGGCGCCCCCCTGTGGATGGATCTTGGTGGGGGTGCTTGGACCCCTTCTTGGGGTCTCCCCCAAGCCAGCCATGCCGGCCATGGGCACCCAAAACCCCCATGTGTGAGTGAACAGCCTCCCCAGTGTACCCATAGTGAAATCAGGCTTAAAGTGACCTGTGGCGCCCCCCTGTGGATGGATCTTGGTGGGGGTGCTTGGACCCCTTCTTGGGGTCTCCTCCAAGCCAGCCATGCCGACCATGGGCACCCAAAACCCCCATGTGTGAGTGAACAGCCTCCCCAGTGTACCCATAGTGAAATCAGGCTTAAAGTGACCTGTGGCGCCCCCCTGTGGATGGATCTTGGTGGGGGTGCTTGGACCCCTTCTTGGGGTCTCCTCCAAGCCAGCCATGCCGACCATGGGCACCCAAAACCCCCATGTGTGAGTGAACAGCCTCCCCAGTGTACCCATAGTGAAATCAGGCTTAAAGTGACCTGTGGCGCCCCCCTGTGGATGGATTCGGCTGTGGGTGCTTGGACCCCTTCTCGGGGTCCCCCCCAAGCCAGCCATGCCGGCCATGGGCACCCAAAACCCCCATGTGTGAGTGAACAGCCTCCCCAGTGTACCCATAGTGAAATCAGGCTTAAAGTGACCTGTGGCGCCCCCCTGTGGATGGATTCGGCTGTGGGTGCTTGGACCCCTTCTCGGGGTCCCCCCCAAGCCAGCCATGCCGGCCATGGGCACCCAAAACCCCCATGTGTGAGTGAACAGCCTCCCCTGTGTCCCCATAGTGAAATCCGGCATAAAGTGACCTGTGGCGCCCCCCTGTGGATGGATTCGGCTGTGGGTGCTTGGACCCCTTCTTGGGGTCTCCTCCAAGCCAGCCATGCCGACCATGGGCACCCAAAACCCCCATGTGTGAGTGAACAGCCTCCCCTGGGTACCCATAGTGAAATCAGGCTTAAAATGACATGTGGCGCCCCCCTGTGGATAGATCCGGCTGTGGGTGCTTGGACCCCTTCTTGGGGTCCCCCCCAAGCCATCCATGCCGACCATGGGCACCCCAAACCCCCATGTGTGAGTGAACAGCCTCCCCTGGGTACCCATAGTGAAATCAGGCTTAAAATGACATGTGGCGCCCCCCTGTGGATAGATCCGGCTGTGGGTGCTTGGACCCCTTCTTGGGGTCCCCCCCAAGCTGGCCATGCCTTCAATGGGCACCCAAAACCCCCATGTGTGAGTGAACAGCCTCCCCTGGGTACCCATAGTGAAATCCGGCCTAAAGTGACATGTGGCGCCCCCCTGTGGATGGATCCGGCTGTGGGGTCTTGGACCCCTTCTTGGGGTCCCCCCCAAGCCAGCCATGCCGACCATGGGCACCCAAAACCCCCATGTGTGAGTGAAAAGCCTCCCCTGGGTCCCCATAGTGAAATCCGGCCTACAATGACCTGTGGCGCCCCCCTGTGGATGGATCCGGCTGTGGGGTCTTGGACCCCTTCTTGGGGTCCCCCCCAAGCCAGCCATGCCGACCAAGGGCACCCAAAACCCCCATGTGTGAGTGAAAAGCCTCCCCTGGGTCCCCATAGTGAAATCAGGCTTAAAGTGACCTGTGGCGCCCCCCTGTGGATGGATCTTGGTGGGGGTGCTTGGACCCCTTCTTGGGGTCTCCTCCAAGCCAGCCATGCCGACCAAGGGCACCCAAAACCCCCATGTGTGAGTGAACAGCCTCCCCAGTGTACCCCTAGTGAAATCCGGCCTAAAGTGACCTGTGGCGCCCCCCTGTGGATGGATTCGGCTGTGGGTGCTTGGACCCCTTCTTGGGGTCTCCCCCAAGCCAGCCATGCCGACCATGGGCACCCAAAACCCCCATGTGTGAGTGAACAGCCTCCCCTGGGTCCCCATAGTGAAATCCGGCCTAAAATGACCTGTGGCGCCCCCCTGTGGATGGATCTGGATGGGGGTGCTTGGACCCCTTCTTGGGGTCTCCTCCAAGCCAGCCATGCCGACCATGGGCACCCAAAACCCCCATGTGTGAGTGAACAGCCTCCCCTGGGTCCCCATAGTGAAATCCGGCCTAAAATGACCTGTGGCGCCCCCCTGTGGATGGATCTGGATGGGGGTGCTTGGACCCCTTCTTGGGGTCTCCTCCAAGCCAGCCATGCCGACCATGGGCACCCAAAACCCCCATGTGTGAGTGAACAGCCTCCCCTGGGTCCCCATAGTGAAATCCGGCCTAAAGTGACCTGTGGCGCCCCCCTGTGGATGGATCTGGATGGGGGTGCTTGGACCCCTTCTTGGGGTCACCCCCAAGCCGGCCATGGGCACCCAAAACCCCCATTTGTGAGTTAAGATCATCCCCTGGTTCCCCTAGTGAAATCAGGCTTAAAATGACATGTGGCGCCCCCCTGTGGATGGATCCGGGTGTGGGGTCTTGGACCCACTCTTGGGGTCACCCCCAAGCCGGCCAAGGGCACCCAAAACCCCCATGTGTGAGGTAATAGCCTCCCCTGGTTCTCCTAGTGTCCGCCGGCGGTTTACCATATGGGGGTGTCTGACCACCAACCCAATCCGAGAAAAGTGCATCAAAATCGGCCTTCCGGGAGCCAGGAGTCGGTCCCTGGTTCTCCTAATGTCAACCGGATGATTTCCATATGGGGGTGTCTGACCACCAACCCAATCCGAGAAAAGTGCATCAAAATCGGCCTTCCGGGAGCCAGGAGTCGGTCCCTGGTTCTCCTGGTGTCAACCGGATGGTTTCCATATGGGGGTGTCTGACCACCAACCCAATCCGAGAAAAGTGCATCAAAATCGGCCTTCCGGGAGCCAGGAGTCGGTCCCTGGTTCTCCTGTTGTCAACCGGATGATTTCCATATGGGGGTGTCTGACCACCAACCCAATCCGAGAAAAGTGCATCAAAATCGGCCTTCCGGGAGCCAGGAGTCGGTCCCTGGTTCTCCTAATGTCAACCGGATGATTTCCATATGGGGGTGTCTGACCACCAACCCAATCCGAGAAAAGTGCATCAAAATCGGCCTTCCGGGAGCCAGGAGTCGGTCCCTGGTTCTCCTAATGTCAACCGGATGATTTCCATATGGGGGTGTCTGACCACCAACCCAATCCGAGAAAAGTGCATCAAAATCGGCCTTCCGGGAGCCAGGAGTCGGTCCCTGGTTCTCCTGTTGTCAACCGGATGATTTCCATATGGGGGTGTCTGACCACCAACCCAATCCGAGAAAAGTGCATCAAAATCGGCCTTCCGGGAGCCAGGAGTCGGTCCCTGGTTCTCCTGTTGTCAACCGGATGATTTCCATATGGGGGTGTCTGACCACCAACCCAATCCGAGAAAAGTGCATCAAAATCGGCCTTCCGGGAGCCAGGAGTCGGTCCCTGGTTCTCCTGTTGTCAACCGGATGATTTCCATATGGGGGTGTCTGACCACCAACCCAATCCGAGAAAAGTGCATCAAAATCGGCCTTCCGGGAGCCAGGAGTCGGTCCCTGGTTCTCCTGTTGTCAACCGGATGATTTCCATATGGGGGTGTCTGACCACCAACCCAATCCGAGAAAAGTGCATCAAAATCGGCCTTCCGGGAGCCAGGAGTCGGTCCCTGGTTCTCATAGTGTCAACCGGATGGTTTCCATATGGGGGTGTCTGACCACCAACCCAATCCGAAAAAAGTGCATCAAAATCGGCCTTCCGGGAGCCAGGAGTCGGTCCCTGGTTCTCATAGTGTCAACCGGATGATTTCCATATGGGGGTGTCTGACCACCAACCCAATCCGAGAAAAGTGCATCAAAATCGGCCTTCCGGGAGCCAGGAGTCGGTCCCTGGTTCTCATAGTGTCAACCGGATGATTTCCATATGGGGGTGTCTGACCACCAACCCAATCCGAGAAAAGTGCATCAAAATCGGCCTTCCGGGAGCCAGGAGTCGGTCCCTGGTTCTCATAGTGTCAACCGGATGATTTCCATATGGGGGTGTCTGACCACCAACCCAATCCGAGAAAAGTGCATCAAAATCGGCCTTCCGGGAGCCAGGAGTCGGTCCCTGGTTCTCCTGTTGTCAACCGGATGATTTCCATATGGGGGTGTCTGACCACCAACCCAATCCGAGAAAAGTGCATCAAAATCGGCCTTCCGGGAGCCAGGAGTCGGTCCCTGGTTCTCCTGTTGTCAACCGGATGATTTCCATATGGGGGTGTCTGACCACCAACCCAATCCGAGAAAAGTGCATCAAAATCGGCCTTCCGGGAGCCAGGAGTCGGTCCCTGGTTCTCCTGTTGTCAACCGGATGATTTCCATATGGGGGTGTCTGACCACCAACCCAATCCGAGAAAAGTGCATCAAAATCGGCCTTCCGGGAGCCAGGAGTCGGTCCCTGGTTCTCATAGTGTCAACCGGATGGTTTCCATATGGGGGTGTCTGACCACCAACCCAATCCGAAAAAAGTGCATCAAAATCGGCCTTCCGGGAGCCAGGAGTCGGTCCCTGGTTCTCATAGTGTCAACCGGATGATTTCCATATGGGGGTGTCTGACCACCAACCCAATCCGAGAAAAGTGCATCAAAATCGGCCTTCCGGGAGCCAGGAGTCGGTCCCTGGTTCTCATAGTGTCAACCGGATGATTTCCATATGGGGGTGTCTGACCACCAACCCAATCCGAGAAAAGTGCATCAAAATCGGCCTTCCGGGAGCCAGGAGTCGGTCCCTGGTTCTCATAGTGTCAACCGGATGATTTCCATATGGGGGTGTCTGACCACCAACCCAATCCGAGAAAAGTGCATCAAAATCGGCCTTCCGGGAGCCAGGAGTCGGTCCCTGGTTCTCCTGTTGTCAACCGGATGATTTCCATATGGGGGTGTCTGACCACCAACCCAATCCGAGAAAAGTGCATCAAAATCGGCCTTCCGGGAGCCAGGAGTCGGTCCCTGGTTCTCCTGTTGTCAACCGGATGATTTCCATATGGGGGTGTCTGACCACCAACCCAATCCGAGAAAAGTGCATCAAAATCGGCCTTCCGGGAGCCAGGAGTCGGTCCCTGGTTCTCCTGTTGTCAACCGGATGATTTCCATATGGGGGTGTCTGACCACCAACCCAATCCGAGAAAAGTGCATCAAAATCGGCCTTCCGGGAGCCAGGAGTCGGTCCCTGGTTCTCATAGTGTCAACCGGATGGTTTCCATATGGGGGTGTCTGACCACCAACCCAATCCGAAAAAAGTGCATCAAAATCGGCCTTCCGGGAGCCAGGAGTCGGTCCCTGGTTCTCATAGTGTCAACCGGATGATTTCCATATGGGGGTGTCTGACCACCAACCCAATCCGAGAAAAGTGCATCAAAATCGGCCTTCCGGGAGCCAGGAGTCGGTCCCTGGTTCTCATAGTGTCAACCGGATGATTTCCATATGGGGGTGTCTGACCACCAACCCAATCCGAGAAAAGTGCATCAAAATCGGCCTTCCGGGAGCCAGGAGTCGGTCCCTGGTTCTCATAGTGTCAACCGGATGGTTTCCATATGGGGGTGTCTGACCACCAACCCAATCCGAGAAAAGTGCATCAAAATCGGCCTTCCGGGAGCCAGGAGTCGGTCCCTGGTTCTCATAGTGTCAACCGGATGGTTTCCATATGGGGGTG
>NW_028161153.1:30000-37487 GCF_964263955.1 Coregonus lavaretus
CTGTGGCGCCCCCCTGTGGATGGATCTTGGTGGGGGTGCTTGGACCCCTTCTTGGGGTCTCCCCCAAGCCAGCCATGCCGGCCATGGGCACCCAAAACCCCCATGTGTGAGTGAACAGCCTCCCCAGTGTCCCCCTAGTGAAATCAGGCTTAAAGTGACCTGTGGCGCCCCCCTGTGGATGGATCTTGGTGGGGGTGCTTGGACCCCTTCTTGGGGTCTCCCCCAAGCCAGCCATGCCGGCCATGGGCACCCAAAACCCCCATGTGTGAGTGAACAGCCTCCCCAGTGTACCCATAGTGAAATCAGGCTTAAAGTGACCTGTGGCGCCCCCCTGTGGATGGATCTTGGTGGGGGTGCTTGGACCCCTTCTTGGGGTCTCCTCCAAGCCAGCCATGCCGACCATGGGCACCCAAAACCCCCATGTGTGAGTGAACAGCCTCCCCAGTGTACCCATAGTGAAATCAGGCTTAAAGTGACCTGTGGCGCCCCCCTGTGGATGGATCTTGGTGGGGGTGCTTGGACCCCTTCTTGGGGTCTCCCCCAAGCCAGCCATGCCGGCCATGGGCACCCAAAACCCCCATGTGTGAGTGAACAGCCTCCCCAGTGTACCCATAGTGAAATCAGGCTTAAAGTGACCTGTGGCGCCCCCCTGTGGATGGATCTTGGTGGGGGTGCTTGGACCCCTTCTTGGGGTCTCCTCCAAGCCAGCCATGCCGACCATGGGCACCCAAAACCCCCATGTGTGAGTGAACAGCCTCCCCAGTGTACCCATAGTGAAATCAGGCTTAAAGTGACCTGTGGCGCCCCCCTGTGGATGGATCTTGGTGGGGGTGCTTGGACCCCTTCTTGGGGTCTCCTCCAAGCCAGCCATGCCGACCATGGGCACCCAAAACCCCCATGTGTGAGTGAACAGCCTCCCCAGTGTACCCATAGTGAAATCAGGCTTAAAGTGACCTGTGGCGCCCCCCTGTGGATGGATCTTGGTGGGGGTGCTTGGACCCCTTCTTGGGGTCTCCCCCAAGCCAGCCATGCCGGCCATGGGCACCCAAAACCCCCATGTGTGAGTGAACAGCCTCCCCAGTGTACCCATAGTGAAATCAGGCTTAAAGTGACCTGTGGCGCCCCCCTGTGGATGGATCTTGGTGGGGGTGCTTGGACCCCTTCTTGGGGTCTCCTCCAAGCCAGCCATGCCGACCATGGGCACCCAAAACCCCCATGTGTGAGTGAACAGCCTCCCCAGTGTACCCATAGTGAAATCAGGCTTAAAGTGACCTGTGGCGCCCCCCTGTGGATGGATCTTGGTGGGGGTGCTTGGACCCCTTCTTGGGGTCTCCCCCAAGCCAGCCATGCCGGCCATGGGCACCCAAAACCCCCATGTGTGAGTGAACAGCCTCCCCAGTGTACCCATAGTGAAATCAGGCTTAAAGTGACCTGTGGCGCCCCCCTGTGGATGGATCTTGGTGGGGGTGCTTGGACCCCTTCTTGGGGTCTCCTCCAAGCCAGCCATGCCGACCATGGGCACCCAAAACCCCCATGTGTGAGTGAACAGCCTCCCCAGTGTACCCATAGTGAAATCAGGCTTAAAGTGACCTGTGGCGCCCCCCTGTGGATGGATCTTGGTGGGGGTGCTTGGACCCCTTCTTGGGGTCTCCTCCAAGCCAGCCATGCCGACCATGGGCACCCAAAACCCCCATGTGTGAGTGAACAGCCTCCCCAGTGTACCCATAGTGAAATCAGGCTTAAAGTGACCTGTGGCGCCCCCCTGTGGATGGATCTTGGTGGGGGTGCTTGGACCCCTTCTTGGGGTCTCCCCCAAGCCAGCCATGCCGGCCATGGGCACCCAAAACCCCCATGTGTGAGTGAACAGCCTCCCCAGTGTACCCATAGTGAAATCAGGCTTAAAGTGACCTGTGGCGCCCCCCTGTGGATGGATCTTGGTGGGGGTGCTTGGACCCCTTCTTGGGGGTCTCCTCCAAGCCAGCCATGCCGACCATGGGCACCCAAAACCCCCATGTGTGAGTGAACAGCCTCCCCAGTGTACCCATAGTGAAATCAGGCTTAAAGTGACCTGTGGCGCCCCCCTGTGGATGGATCTTGGTGGGGGTGCTTGGACCCCTTCTTGGGGTCTCCTCCAAGCCAGCCATGCCGACCATGGGCACCCAAAACCCCCATGTGTGAGTGAACAGCCTCCCCAGTGTACCCATAGTGAAATCAGGCTTAAAGTGACCTGTGGCGCCCCCCTGTGGATGGATTCGGCTGTGGGTGCTTGGACCCCTTCTCGGGGTCCCCCCCAAGCCAGCCATGCCGGCCATGGGCACCCAAAACCCCCATGTGTGAGTGAACAGCCTCCCCAGTGTACCCATAGTGAAATCAGGCTTAAAGTGACCTGTGGCGCCCCCCTGTGGATGGATTCGGCTGTGGGTGCTTGGACCCCTTCTCGGGGTCCCCCCCAAGCCAGCCATGCCGGCCATGGGCACCCAAAACCCCCATGTGTGAGTGAACAGCCTCCCCTGTGTCCCCATAGTGAAATCCGGCATAAAGTGACCTGTGGCGCCCCCCTGTGGATGGATTCGGCTGTGGGTGCTTGGACCCCTTCTTGGGGTCTCCTCCAAGCCAGCCATGCCGACCATGGGCACCCAAAACCCCCATGTGTGAGTGAACAGCCTCCCCTGGGTACCCATAGTGAAATCAGGCTTAAAATGACATGTGGCGCCCCCCTGTGGATAGATCCGGCTGTGGGTGCTTGGACCCCTTCTTGGGGTCCCCCCCAAGCCATCCATGCCGACCATGGGCACCCCAAACCCCCATGTGTGAGTGAACAGCCTCCCCTGGGTACCCATAGTGAAATCAGGCTTAAAATGACATGTGGCGCCCCCCTGTGGATAGATCCGGCTGTGGGTGCTTGGACCCCTTCTTGGGGTCCCCCCCAAGCTGGCCATGCCTTCAATGGGCACCCAAAACCCCCATGTGTGAGTGAACAGCCTCCCCTGGGTACCCATAGTGAAATCCGGCCTAAAGTGACATGTGGCGCCCCCCTGTGGATGGATCCGGCTGTGGGGTCTTGGACCCCTTCTTGGGGTCCCCCCCAAGCCAGCCATGCCGACCATGGGCACCCAAAACCCCCATGTGTGAGTGAAAAGCCTCCCCTGGGTCCCCATAGTGAAATCCGGCCTACAATGACCTGTGGCGCCCCCCTGTGGATGGATCCGGCTGTGGGGTCTTGGACCCCTTCTTGGGGTCCCCCCCAAGCCAGCCATGCCGACCAAGGGCACCCAAAACCCCCATGTGTGAGTGAAAAGCCTCCCCTGGGTCCCCATAGTGAAATCAGGCTTAAAGTGACCTGTGGCGCCCCCCTGTGGATGGATCTTGGTGGGGGTGCTTGGACCCCTTCTTGGGGTCTCCTCCAAGCCAGCCATGCCGACCAAGGGCACCCAAAACCCCCATGTGTGAGTGAACAGCCTCCCCAGTGTACCCCTAGTGAAATCCGGCCTAAAGTGACCTGTGGCGCCCCCCTGTGGATGGATTCGGCTGTGGGTGCTTGGACCCCTTCTTGGGGTCTCCCCCAAGCCAGCCATGCCGACCATGGGCACCCAAAACCCCCATGTGTGAGTGAACAGCCTCCCCTGGGTCCCCATAGTGAAATCCGGCCTAAAATGACCTGTGGCGCCCCCCTGTGGATGGATCTGGATGGGGGTGCTTGGACCCCTTCTTGGGGTCTCCTCCAAGCCAGCCATGCCGACCATGGGCACCCAAAACCCCCATGTGTGAGTGAACAGCCTCCCCTGGGTCCCCATAGTGAAATCCGGCCTAAAATGACCTGTGGCGCCCCCCTGTGGATGGATCTGGATGGGGGTGCTTGGACCCCTTCTTGGGGTCTCCTCCAAGCCAGCCATGCCGACCATGGGCACCCAAAACCCCCATGTGTGAGTGAACAGCCTCCCCTGGGTCCCCATAGTGAAATCCGGCCTAAAGTGACCTGTGGCGCCCCCCTGTGGATGGATCTGGATGGGGGTGCTTGGACCCCTTCTTGGGGTCACCCCCAAGCCGGCCATGGGCACCCAAAACCCCCATTTGTGAGTTAAGATCATCCCCTGGTTCCCCTAGTGAAATCAGGCTTAAAATGACATGTGGCGCCCCCCTGTGGATGGATCCGGGTGTGGGGTCTTGGACCCACTCTTGGGGTCACCCCCAAGCCGGCCAAGGGCACCCAAAACCCCCATGTGTGAGGTAATAGCCTCCCCTGGTTCTCCTAGTGTCCGCCGGCGGTTTACCATATGGGGGTGTCTGACCACCAACCCAATCCGAGAAAAGTGCATCAAAATCGGCCTTCCGGGAGCCAGGAGTCGGTCCCTGGTTCTCCTAATGTCAACCGGATGATTTCCATATGGGGGTGTCTGACCACCAACCCAATCCGAGAAAAGTGCATCAAAATCGGCCTTCCGGGAGCCAGGAGTCGGTCCCTGGTTCTCCTGGTGTCAACCGGATGGTTTCCATATGGGGGTGTCTGACCACCAACCCAATCCGAGAAAAGTGCATCAAAATCGGCCTTCCGGGAGCCAGGAGTCGGTCCCTGGTTCTCCTAATGTCAACCGGATGATTTCCATATGGGGGTGTCTGACCACCAACCCAATCCGAGAAAAGTGCATCAAAATCGGCCTTCCGGGAGCCAGGAGTCGGTCCCTGGTTCTCCTAATGTCAACCGGATGATTTCCATATGGGGGTGTCTGACCACCAACCCAATCCGAGAAAAGTGCATCAAAATCGGCCTTCCGGGAGCCAGGAGTCGGTCCCTGGTTCTCCTAATGTCAACCGGATGATTTCCATATGGGGGTGTCTGACCACCAACCCAATCCGAAAAAAGTGCATCAAAATCGGCCTTCCGGGAGCCAGGAGTCGGTCCCTGGTTCTCCTGGTGTCAACCGGATGGTTTCCATATGGGGGTGTCTGACCACCAACCCAATCCGAGAAAAGTGCATCAAAATCGGCCTTCCGGGAGCCAGGAGTCGGTCCCTGGTTCTCCTAATGTCAACCGGATGATTTCCATATGGGGGTGTCTGACCACCAACCCAATCCGAGAAAAGTGCATCAAAATCGGCCTTCCGGGAGCCAGGAGTCGGTCCCTGGTTCTCCTGTTGTCAACCGGATGATTTCCATATGGGGGTGTCTGACCACCAACCCAATCCGAGAAAAGTGCATCAAAATCGGCCTTCCGGGAGCCAGGAGTCGGTCCCTGGTTCTCCTGTTGTCAACCGGATGATTTCCATATGGGGGTGTCTGACCACCAACCCAATCCGAGAAAAGTGCATCAAAATCGGCCTTCCGGGAGCCAGGAGTCGGTCCCTGGTTCTCCTAATGTCAACCGGATGATTTCCATATGGGGGTGTCTGACCACCAACCCAATCCGAGAAAAGTGCATCAAAATCGGCCTTCCGGGAGCCAGGAGTCGGTCCCTGGTTCTCCTAATGTCAACCGGATGATTTCCATATGGGGGTGTCTGACCACCAACCCAATCCGAGAAAAGTGCATCAAAATCGGCCTTCCGGGAGCCAGGAGTCGGTCCCTGGTTCTCCTGTTGTCAACCGGATGATTTCCATATGGGGGTGTCTGACCACCAACCCAATCCGAGAAAAGTGCATCAAAATCGGCCTTCCGGGAGCCAGGAGTCGGTCCCTGGTTCTCCTGTTGTCAACCGGATGATTTCCATATGGGGGTGTCTGACCACCAACCCAATCCGAGAAAAGTGCATCAAAATCGGCCTTCCGGGAGCCAGGAGTCGGTCCCTGGTTCTCCTGTTGTCAACCGGATGATTTCCATATGGGGGTGTCTGACCACCAACCCAATCCGAGAAAAGTGCATCAAAATCGGCCTTCCGGGAGCCAGGAGTCGGTCCCTGGTTCTCCTGTTGTCAACCGGATGATTTCCATATGGGGGTGTCTGACCACCAACCCAATCCGAGAAAAGTGCATCAAAATCGGCCTTCCGGGAGCCAGGAGTCGGTCCCTGGTTCTCATAGTGTCAACCGGATGGTTTCCATATGGGGGTGTCTGACCACCAACCCAATCCGAAAAAAGTGCATCAAAATCGGCCTTCCGGGAGCCAGGAGTCGGTCCCTGGTTCTCATAGTGTCAACCGGATGGTTTCCATATGGGGGTGTCTGACCACCAACCCAATCCGAAAAAAGTGCATCAAAATCGGCCTTCCGGGAGCCAGGAGTCGGTCCCTGGTTCTCATAGTGTCAACCGGATGGTTTCCATATGGGGGTGTCTGACCACCAACCACAATCCGAAAAAAGTGCATCAAAATCGGCCTTCCGGGAGCCAGGAGTCGGTCCCTGGTTCTCCTGTTGTCAACCGGATGATTTCCATATGGGGGTGTCTGACCACCACCCCAATCCGAAAAAAGTGCATCAAAATCGGCCTCCGTGAGCCAGGAGTCGGTCCCTGGTTCTCCTGGTGTCCGCCGGCGGACAACCATGTTGGGGTGTCTGACCACCAACCCAATCCGAGAAAAGTGCATCAAAATCGGCCTTCCGTGAGGCAGGAGTCGGTCCCTGGTTCTCCTGTTGTCAACCGGATGATTTCCATATGGGGGTGTCTGACCACCACCCCAATCCGAAAAAAGTGCATCAAATCGGCCTTCCGTGAGGCAGGAGTCGGTCCCTGGTTCTCCTGGTGTCCGCCGGCGGACAACCATGTTGGGGTGTCTGACCCACAACCCAATCCGACCAAGTGCACCCAAATCGGCCTTCCGTGAGCCAGGAGTCGGTCTCTGGTTCTCCCATCGGCCGCCGGCGGTCTTCCATGTGGGGGTGTCTGACCCACAACCCAATCCGACCAAGAGCACCCATGTCGGCCTTGTGTGAGTCAGGAGCCGTTCCCCCTGGTTCTCATTTGGGTTACCATGCACGAAGGGACATAGTGCAATTTCGGCCGATTTTTCCGATTTTTTCAAATAATGTTTAAAAATACTTCCCGATGAGCTAGAGGTCCCAAATTTGGTCTATTATCCTCTTTTATGATGAACTTCCATTACCTAAAAGGGTTTTTCTTAACTCGTATAGGAACATCAACCGTTCTGACCCCTATTTTTTTTTTTCACTTTTCTAACATAATTAAAATATAGTAAAAAATTTCCAAAAACGAATTAATTTATATATAAATGTGCGTCTATTCGTGCCCTTTTGCGCCAAAAAAACCCCATCCTGATTGGACTTTTAGTTTTTGAATTATTAACGTTTTAAGTCGTTTTTTCAAAACCGAAATCGCTGTTTTTTCCCCCAAACGGCGGAGCACAGACAGGCCCAGCGGGTGGCAGGGCTTATGTCGATAATTTGGCCTCTCCCGTAGTAGCCCCACTCGGTTCCAGGTCGGCCAGACAGGTACCGGCGCGATTTTGAAAACCTCGTTTTCAGAGAATAGACTTCCATGGCGGATTGATCCGGGGGTGATGGCAAACCTCTCGGCCTGTGCGGATATTGGGAATCGGGC
>NW_028161152.1:0-45591 GCF_964263955.1 Coregonus lavaretus
GGCCAAAACGAAAGGAGATGGTTGGTTTAGCTAATTAGCAACTTTGCAACTACTTAATACATTTCAGTAACTTTGCAACTACTTAGTATGTTAGCTAACCCTTCCCCTAACCATAACCTAACTCCTAACCTTAACCCTAACCTCTACCCTAACCTAGCCAACGTTAGCCACCTAGCTAACGTTAGAGTTAGCCACCCAGCCACCTAGCTAACGTTAGCCAAAACAAATTGGAATTCGTAACATACACTATGTGGACACCCTTCAAATTAGTGGATTCGGCTATTTATAATAATAATAAGCCATTTAGCAGACGCTTTTATCCAAAGTGACTTACAGTCATGCGTGCATACATTTTTTTTTTTGTGTATGGGTGGTCCCGGGGATCGAACCCACTACCTTGGCGTTACAAGCGCCGTGCTCTACCAGCTGAGCTACAGAGGACCACACACTTTTGGCAAAACTGGGGGGAAATGGGGCTGGCACACCCGTTGCTGACAGGTGTGTAAAATCGAGCACAGAGCCATGCAATCTCCATAGACAAACATTGGCAGTAGAAGGGCCTTACTGAAGAGCTCAGTGACTTTCAACGTGGCATCGTCATAGGATGCCTCCTTTCCAACAAGTGAATTCGTAAAATGTCTGCCCTGCTAGAGCTGCTCCGGTCAACTGTAAGTGCTGTTATTGTGAAGTGGAAACGTCTAGGAGCAACAACGGCTCAGCCGCAAAGGGGTAGGCCACACAAGCTCACAGAACGGGACCACCAAGTGCTGAAGCGCGGATAAATCGTCTGTCCTCAGTTGCAACACACACTACCGAGTTCCTAGTACCTCCTCGCCACGGGGGGATGATGTCGAGGCAGAACCCAGACCCAGGGCCAACTCTGCAGGGGACACACTGTGCTCGCTCTCCAATCCACCTCATCCGCCGTGAGAGGACAAGGAAGCCCAGAGCGAGGCTTGCGTCCCTTGCCCACCACCCCTGACGCCACCACCTCGCCCCTCCTGGGCTCCCTCATGCACGCTGCCGCCAGCAGCTTGGGCACTGTGACGTGGGCGCTAGCGTTAGAATTACCGCTACCTTCCAGATTGTAGACGGGGATGCTGCAGACAGGGAGAGGGGCCAGGCGCTGGTTGAACAGGGCCGTTTTGAACAGTGCGTCAAAATTGTCTGTCCTCGGTTGCAACACTCACTACTGAGTTCCAAACTGCCTCTGGAAACCATGTCAGCACAGGAACAGTTCGTCAGGAGCTTCATGAAATGGGTTTTCCCGAGCAGCCGCACACAAGCCTAAAATCACCATGTGCAATGCCAAGTGTCGGCTGGAGTGGTGTAAAGCTCACCGTCATTGGACTCTGGAGCAGGGGAAATGCGTTCTCTGGAGTGATGAATCACACTTCACCATCTGGCAGTCCGACGGACTAATCTGGGTTTGGCGGATGCCAGGAGAACGCTACCTGCCCGAATGCATAGTGCCAACTGTAAAGTTTGGTGGATGAGGAATAATGGTCTGGGGCTGTTTTTCATGGTTCGGGCTAGGCCCCTTAGTTCCAGTGAAGGGAAATCTTAACACTACAGCATGCAATGACATTCTAGATGATTCTGTGCTTCCAGCTTTGTGGCAACAGTTTGGGGAAGGCCCTTTCCTGTTTCAGCATGACAATGCCCCCGTGCACAAAGCAAGGTCCATACATAAATGGTTTGTCGAGATTGGTGTGGAAGAACTTGACTAGCCTGCACAGAGCCCTGACCTCAACCCCATCGAACACCTTTGGGATGAATTGGAACGCCGGCTGCGAGCCAGAGCCAGGCTTAATCGCCCAACATCTAGTGGAAAGCCTTCCCAGAAGAGTGGAGGCTGTTATAACCAACTCCATATTAATGTCCATGATTTCGGAATAAGATGTTCGACGAGCAGGTGTCAACATACTTTGGTAATGTAGTGTATCATACGAATTGTAATTCGTAACATATGAAATGGATGATGGACATCCACAAATTGACTGACCTTCATTTGCCAAGAATGTGCAAAGCTGTCATCAAGGCAATGGGTGGCTACTTTGAAGAATCTCAAATTTGTTTAACACTTTTTTGGTAACTACATGATTCCATATGTGTTATTTCATAGTTCGGATGTCTTCACTATTATTCTACAATGTAGAAAATAATACAAATAAAGAAAACCCTGGAATAAGTAGGTGTGTCCAAACTTTTCACTGGTACTGTATATATGTAAATAACACAAATATTTATTATCCACCCGCACAGTAGATGGCGGAATGTACATCCAATTATTGCGAACACCATTATACAAGAGAAGAAGAAGAATAAGATGAAGAAGATAAAGAAGAAGAAGAAAAATAAGAAGTAATTACGTTTTTTGAGCTTCAAGTAGAAACTTTGGTGTCACATTACCGTACGATTGAGGATTATTATTATTTCTTTTTCAAAATAAGAGTCCCGGTGCAAAGATATGCTAATCTTTGTGAATATCCACAACAACAAAAATGCACTCTATTGCAGTCCTGTTTTTCTCAGCATTGCAACCACCTTTGAATGTTGTTGTTGTTGATAATTTGACGTATTTTAAAACTGGTATGTTGAAAGCTGTTGTGTAGGCTATATTTAAATAAATACACTTTTAATAAAATAAAAATATATGTTATTGGAATTACTCAATAAATTCTGCAAAACTTAAATGGGTCTATTGTGCTGGGCAACGGGTTTAATAGCGAGTACTGGTGACTCCTTACTCCACCCACTCCATTCACTGCAACGCAATAAACGGTATATCGGACACTTATTGGCTTGTAGAGAGACCTGTTCTACCTGTCTCAGGTAAAGTGTGGTGGGAAATACTCAGTAGGGTCTCTACTAACCAAATATGTGTACTTTGGGAGGGTCACTGTGTCGTACATATCCAGCAACACAGCTTTAAATGACCTGGTGCTGTCCATGAACCTGAAATCAATACAAACTCAACAACAACAAAAAAGAAACACAAAAGCCAAGTTACGCCACTTTTTTAAAATCAAAAACGAAATCTCATTCATTTACAAGTTAAATGTAATGAATATTAACCAGGCGATTAGGACACAGTATAATCACACATTCAATGGAGAAAATGATTTACAAGTTGTAGGCCGATACAGTGAGGGAAAAAAGTATTTGATCCCCTGCTGATTTTGTACGTTTGCCCACTGACAAAGAAATGATCAGTCTATAATTTTAATGGTAGGTTTATTTGAACAGTGAGAGACAGAATAACAACAACAAAATCCTGAGAAACGCATGTCAAAAATGTTATTAATTGATTTGCATTTTAATGAGGGAAATAAGTATTTGACCCCTCTGCAAAACATTACTTAGTACTTGGTGGCAAAACCCTTGTTGGCAATCACAGAGGTCAGACGCTTCTTGTAGTTGGCCACCAGTTTTGCACACATCTCAGGAGGGATTTTGTCCCACTCCTCTTTGCAGATCTTCTCCAAGTCATTAAGATTTCGAGGCTGACGTTTGGCAACTCGAACCTTCAGCTCCCTCCACAGATTTTCTATGGGATTAAGGTCTGGAGACTGGCTAGGCCACTCCAGGACCTTAATGTGCTGCTTCTTGAGCCACTCCTTTGTTGCCTTAGCCGTGTGTTTTGGATCATTGTCATGCTGGAATACCCATTCATGACCCATTTTCAGGGGGGGTTCTCACCCAAGATTTGACGGTACATGGCCCCGTCCATTGTCTCTTTGATGCGGTAAAGTTGTCCTGTCCCCTTAGCAGAAAAACACCCCCAAAGCATAATGTTTCCACCTCCATGTTTGACGGTGGGGATGGTGTTCTTGGGGTCATAGGCAGCATTCCTCCTCCTCCAAACACGGCGAGTTGAGTTGATGCCAAAGAGCTCCATTTTGGTCTCATCTGACTACAACACTTTCACCCAGTTCTCCTCTGAATCATTCAGATGTTCATTGGCAAACTTCAGACGGGCCTGAATATGTGCTTTCTTGAGCAGGGGGACCTTGCGGGCGCTGCAGGATTTCAATCCTTCACGGCGTAGTGTGTTACCAATTGTTTTCTTGGTGACTATGGTCCCAGCTGCCTTGAGATCATTGACAAGATTATCCCGTGTAGTTCTGGGCTGATTCCTCACCGTTCTCATGATCATTGCAACTCCACGAGGTGAGATGTTGCATGGAGCCCCAGGCCGAGTGAGATTGACAGTTCTTTTGTGTTTCTAACATTTGCGAATAATCGCACCAACTGTTGTCACCTTCTCACCAAGCTGCTTGGCGATGGTCTTGTAGCCCATTCCAGCCTTGTGTAGGTCTACAATCTTGTCCCTGACATCCTTGGAGAGCTCTTTGGTCTTGGCCATGGTGGAGAGTTTGGAATCTGATTGATTGCTTCTGTGGACAGGTGTATTTTATACAGGTAACAACTGAGATTAGGAGCACTCCCTTTAAGAGTGTGCTCCTAATCTCAGCTGGTTACCTGTATAAAAGACACCTGGGAGCCAGAAATCTTTCTGATTGAGAGGGGGTCAAATACTTATTTCCCTCATTAAAATGCAAATCAATTTATAACATTTTTGACATGCGTTTTTCTGGATTTTTTTGTTGTTATTCTGTCTCTCACTGTTCAAATAAACCTACCATTAAAATTATAGACTGATCATTTCTTTGTCAGTGGGCAAACGTACAAAATCAGCAGGGGATCAAATACTTTTTCCCTCACTGTATGTGCTTTTTTTTTGTAGTCATTTAGCAGACGCTCTTATCCAGAGCAACTAACAGTTAGTGAGTGCATACATTTTCATACTGGTCCCCCGTGGGAATCACACCCACAACCCCGCCGTTGCAAGCGCCATGCTCTACCAACTGAGCTACACGGGACGTGCTTCTTATCTATCCAGGTTTGCAGTATACAGTAAAGGCCTATTACCCATGTAAAAACAATAATAACAGAGATAAGATTATTTACAAGCTATATTGTCCTGATTCTCGATCAAGGTCAGCAAATGTATTACAAGAGAAAACAAGCCTACAAGGCTGATAGTTGTCATGGTTCCACCTGTCACCAGAGGGCGCCAGAGGCCGTCCTAGAGACAATAATGACAACCAGGTGTGTTCTATCACTAATTATGATTTCTCTTTTAAGAGAGGTGTGTTTTCTTTTTCCCTTTGCAGAAGCTGGATTCGTTTGCCATGTGCGTTTGGCGCCTGAGTGAGTGTTCTAGCCCTAGTGTTTGTTGTTTTCCCAGTATTACTGTGATCCTTCTGTTACCAATTCTCAGGAAAGTATTTATGTTTATCCTAATCCACTGATTCCTCATCTGGTCTCTTCTCTGCGAAGGCCTATTAACCAAGTTTTCTAAACCAATAACAGGGACCAGATTGAAAGACAATACATAATAAAGAGACATGTTGATTATCTATCAAGGTCAGCAAAGGCATTTTCTGTAGCGTTTAAAATGTTCTAGTAGTAATTTTCTCTCCGATAACTGATATAAAACATATATACTGCATATTCACACTGCTCTCTAACAAGACTGCTTTAGATAATAAGCACACATAAACACCACAACTGCTACCGTCTGACTGTTTTCTAAAGCGGAGTCACCGATGACAAAAATCATAATTTTTGTGTCACATCCACCACAAATCCATGCATTGCCAGTTACTGTAATGCCAGGTGTTTCTGAAGAAATAGGGTGTCCTATAACAATTCTCTTTCATACCTGCTTAAGGAATCCATCATTTTAAGACTTCATGTAATGCAATTGCTGCTACTAACAATATGTTGCATAACTATCCAATATGATTAAGTTCACAGGCACTACCGTTCCAGGCACATTTGGCATAACCTCTTGGCTGTCACAAAACAGACTCTGTAATTCCTGACTCATTTTACATCATTTAGCAGACGCTCTTATCCAGAGCAATTAGGGTTAAGTGCCTTGCTCAAGGGCACATCGACAGATTTTTTCACCTAGTCGGCTCGGGAATTAGAACCAGCGACCTTTCAGTTACTGGCACAATGCTCTTAACCGCTAAGCTACTTGACTCGCAGGGGTTAACACAAATTGTTCCTTCAGATGTGACTTCTAAAGATATTTGTACCCTTCAATTATTCAGTCATTGAACCACTTGTCATTGGTTAATATTTGATAATCCTCTTTAGTAAGTGGAGATGGAAGAGTTTTGGTTGTCTTTGGAATTAGAAGTTTAGACCCAGATGAGTCCTTTGTGAATTTGTCAGAGTACAGATTACTTTTGTCTTTCTGAAGAAAATGTAGTACTTTTTCACTGTTTCCTTTCATCAAATCAAATGCTATTTGTCACTTACTGTGAAATGCTTACTTACAAGCCCTTAACCAACAATGCAGTTCAAGAAATAGAGTAAAAAATATATTTACTAAATAAACAAAATAAAAAGTAACACAATAAAATAACGAGGCTATATGCAGGGGGTACCGGTACCGAGTCAATGTGCAGGGGTACCAGGTAGTTAAGGTAATATGTACATGTAGGTAGGGGTAAAGTGACTATGCATAGATAATAGACAGCAAGTGGCAGCAGTGTAAAAACAAAGGGGGGGGGGGGCAGTGTCAATGTAAATTATCCGTTAGCCATTTGATCAGCAGTCTTATGGCTTGGGGATAGAGACTGTTAAGGAGCCATATAATACCAGAAAGAACACAGCTTGCTTCAGGAATTATTGGACCTTTTCTAAGGTAAAGCCCACACATGATTTTGATATACCACAGCTTTCCATGTAGTGTGTATGATTTCACAAATGGGTAATTATCAGAAAATGCTCTAATACTAGATCATTCTAAGAGGTGTATGTTATGTATGCAGTAGGATACAGTCAAGCTCTTGGGTAAACAGCTCTCTCTGGCCTGTCTACCTTCACAAGTAATGTCTTTGGAGCATGGATGACAAAAAAGCTTGACCGCTGAAAGTTGTAAGCAGTAATAGCGAAAGGAATTATTTGATGACCAAAAGGCACCTGAACAGCTTCTACCCCCAAGCAATAAGACTGTTGAAAAAGGTAATCAAATGGCCACCTGGACAATTTACATTGACCCCTTTTTATTATTCATTTATCTTAATTGTTTTGCACTGACTCTATGCACACTCACCAGACTATACCCACACACTCACATATCCGACACTGAAACTCCAATTCACACACACACGCACACACTACATACGCTCACACACAAAAAACACACACACACACACACACACACATGCGTATTGACGCCACACACTCACACAGCCACTCTTCACAGACGCTGCTGCTAGTCTGTTTATTATCTATCCTGACTGCCCAGTCCACTTTTACCCCTACCTATATGTACATACTGTATTACATCAACTACCTCGTACCCCTGCACATTAAATCTGTACTTGTACTCCTGTTACAGTGCCTTCGGAAAGTATTCAGACCCCTTCACTTTTTCCACATTTTGTTACGCTACAGCCTTGAATAAATGTTTTTACTCATCAATCAACACACAATACTCCATAATGACAAAGCAAAAACTGGTCTTTAGACATTTTTGCTAATTTCTTTAAAATTAAAAACAGAAATACCTTATTTACATAAGTATACAGATCCTTGGCTATGAGACTCGAAATTGAGCTCAGGTGCATCCTGTTTCCATTGATCATCCTTGAGATGTTTCTACAATTTGATTGGACTCCACTGGTGGTAAGTTCAATTGAATGGACATGATTTGGAAAGGTACAAACCTGTCTATATAAGGTCCCACAGTTGACAGTGCATGTCAGAGCAAATACCAAGCCATGAGGTTGAAGGAATTGTCCGTAGAGCGCCGAGACAGGATTGTGTCGAGTCACAGATCTGGGGAAGGGTACCAAAAATATTCTGCAGCATTGAAGGTCCCCAAGAACACAGTGGCCTCCATCATTCTTAAATGGAAGAAGTTTGGAACCACCAAGACTTTTCCTAGAGCTGGCCACCCAGCCAAACTGAGCAATCGGGGGAGAAGGGCCTTGGTCAGGGAGGTGACCAAGAACCTGATGGTCACTCTGACAGAGCTCTAGAGTTCCTCTGTGGAGATGGGAGAACCTTCCAGAAGCACAACCATCTCTGCAGCACTCCACCAATCAGGCCTTTTTGGTAGAGTGGCCAGACGGAAGCCACTCCTCAGTAAAAGGCACATGACAGCCCGCTTGGAGTTTGCCAAAAGGTGCCTAAAGACTCTCAGACCATGAGAAACAAGATTCTCTGGTCTGATGAAAAAACGATTGAACTCTTTGGCCTGAATGCCAAGCGTCACGTCTGGAGGAAACATGGCACCATCCCTACGGTGAAGCATGGTGGTGGCAGCATCATGCTGTGGGTAGCTTTTTCAGCGGTAGGGACTGGGAGACTAGTCAGGATCGAGGGAAAGATGAATGGAGCAAAGTGCAGCGAGATCCTTGATGAAAACCTGCTCCAGAGCGTTCAGGACCTCAGACTGGGATGAAGGTTCACCTTCCAACAGGACAACGACCCTAAGCACACAGTCAAGACAACGCAGGAGTGGCTTCGGGACAAGTCTCTGAATGTCCTTGATTGGCCCAGCCAGAGCCCGGACTTGAACCCGATCGAACATCTCTGGAGAGACCTGAAAATAGCTGTGCAGCAACGCTCCCCATCCAACCTGACAGAACTTGAGAGGATCTGCAGAGAAGAATGGGAGAAACTCCCCAAATACAGGTGTGCCAAGCTTGTAGCATCATACCCAAGAAGACTCGAGGCTGTAATCGCTGCCAAAGGTGCTTCAACAAAGTACTGAGTAAAGGGTCTGAATACTTAGGTAAATGTAATATTTCTGTTTTTTATTTGTAATAAATTAGCAAAATATTCTACAAAGCTGGTTTTGCTTTGTCATTATGGGCTATTGTGTGTAGATTGATGAGGGGAAAAAAACAATATGATCCGTTTCAGAATAAGGATGTAACATAACAAAATGTGGAAAAAGTCAAGGGGTCTGAATACTTTCCGAAGCCTCGTTATTGTTTTTATTGTGTTACTATTTCCTTTTCTTTTAGAAATTATTTGTTAACATATAGACTAATATGTTATAAATTGTGTTCTTACACTGGTACAGTTATGCCCTATGAGAGATGTACAACTGCGCATGTGCGAAAATAAAGAAAGGGCATTTTCCCGCGTTCTGGTTGAAACACCAACGATGAACATGTGTGTTTATTCCTCCGTTAAGTAAGCCGGTATTCCTGTCCTGAAGATGACAGCACCAACAGGTTATGGGCCCAGGAAGGGACATGGAAGCCGATGGAGTAGATTATGTTTCGACGGAGATGAAAAAAACTACGAGTTATGGGAGACGAAGTTTTTGGGACACTTGCGTTTGCTAGGGCTAAAGGCCACCATATTGAGCGTGGATGAAGATGAAGAAGACGGAGAGAAAAATGAAGAAGCCTACGCCGAATTGATACAGGTTTTGGATGATAAAAGTCTTTCCCTGATAATGAGAGAAGCAGCAGATGATGGGAGAAAAGCGTTGAAGATATTGAGGGAACATTATGCAGGTAAAGGGAAGCCACGTGTGATTAGCCTCTACACTGAGCTAACTTCTCTTCAGAAAGCCAGTGACGAAAGTGTTACGGATTATATCATTCGTGCTGAGACGGCTATTACAGCACTGAGGAATGCTGAAGAGACTTTAAGTGACGGGCTGTTGATTGCAATGATTCTGAAAGGTTTGCCCGAATCATTTAAGCCGTTTGCCATCCACATAACGCAGAGTGACGAGCCGACAACTTATGGCAAGTTCAAAACCAAGTTGAGGAGCTATGAAAGCACCGAGAAGTTTAGCGCCATTTCCACTGACGACAACGTGATGAAGGCAAGTAACATTAAAGTTAGCTGGCCAAGAGGAAGAGATAAAGGGACCGAGATAACCTGCTTCAACTGTGGCCAGAAAGGGCACAAGGCCCGGGAATGTAGTGTTACTGGAGAGCACAGAGAACGGAGACAGTGGTGTAGTTTTTGCAAGCGCTCCACTCATACTGACGCAAATTGCAGACGAAAAAGAAGAGACAATGTGAAACAAGCAACAGATGCTGAAGGCCACACATTTGCATTCAAAATAAGTGACTGTCAGGTTCGTGGACTGAAACATAAAGGGCTGATGGTTGATACGGGAGCAACGTCACATATAGTCACGGACATCGGGAAGTTTAAGGAGTTTGACGAGACTTTCAAACCGGAAAAACATTCCGTGGAGCTGGCTGACGGAACAAGAACGAATGGTGTCGCGGAGAGGAGAGGTGCAGCGGAGGTTTACCTGAGAGACAACACGGGTCGTCGGGTGAAAACAACGCTGACGAAGGCGCTGTACGTGCCGTCGTTTCCACAGGACATTTTCTCTGTTAAAGCAGCGACAGCCAACGGAGCTTCAGTCAACTTTCGACAGGGGTGTAACAAGCTCATCCACAAGAACGGTACCACTTTTGACATCGAGGAGTACGATAGACTTTACTATCTTAACACTGTAAGTGATGAAAATGATGATGGATGTCATGGGTGCTATGATATTCACACATGGCACAAAATTCTTGGCCACTGTAATTTTGAGGATGTGTCAAAGTTAGAAAATGTGACAGAGGGAATGAAAATCACAGGTAAGATTGACAAATCTACCCTCAACTGTGAAATCTGCACACAGGGAAAATTTGTTCAGAGCAGAAACAGAGAGCCTGATGAAAAAGCAAAAGCAGCTCTTGAGCTTGTGCACACTGATTTGGCTGGCCCTATTGAGCCAGAGGCGAAAGATGGGTTCAGATATACTCTAGCATTTACGGATGATTATTCAGGGGCAGTTTTTGTGTATTTCCTAAAAGCAAAGAGTGATACTGTAAAAGCTACTGAGAAGTTTATTGCTGATGTGGCCCCTTATGGAAAAATAAAGTGTGTCAGGTCAGATAATGGCACAGAGTACACAGCCAAAGAGTTCCAGTCACTGCTCAGTAAGAATGCCATAAGACATGAAACTTCAACCCCTTACTCACCCCATCAAAATGGGACCGCTGAGAGAAATTGGAGAACACTGTTTGAAATGGCAAGATGCATGCTACTTGAGAGCAACCTACCAAAGAAATTGTGGACATATGCTGTAATGACTGCTGCAGTAATTCGCAATAGGTGTTACAATAAGCGTGTAGGACAGACTCCACACTACATGTTTACTGGGAGAAAGCCTGATCTTTCAAAGATGAAAGAATTTGGATCTGTTTGCTATGCATACAGACAGAACAAGAAAAAGTTGGACTCAAGATGTGAAAAGGGTATTTTTGTCGGGTATGATAAAAATAGTCCAGCATACCTAGTCTACTACCCAGACACTGGAAAAGTTCTTAAAAACAGATTAGTCAAGTTCGTTACAAAAGGTGTAGTCAAACGCCAAACTCAGACAGATTTGGAAATGAGTGATGATCTTCATGGGGAGAGATTTCAATCCCCCATGCCAAAAGCCAAGATGGCAGATCAAAATTCCGAAGAGACACAAGATGTGCAAATCGAGACTTCAGATAGTCAGAGTCCACGCTATCCAGACAGAGAGAGGAAGAAGCCACAGTACTTAAAAGACTATGAGTGTAAAGTGAAGTGTGATGACCAGATACCACCTAGTGTTGACTACTGCTACAGAGTAATGTGCAATGCACCACAAAACTTCAAAGAAGCAATGATTTCACCAAAATCAGAGATTTGGGCTACTGCTATGAAGGAGGAGATGGATTCCCTTAGGGAAAATGATACATTCACATTGACCACACTGCCAGAGGGTAAAAATGCAGTGGGGGGCAGGTGGGTCTATGCGGTCAAAAACGATTCAGATGAGACTGAGACATACAAGGCAAGATATGTTGCAAAGGGATATAGTCAAGTGGCAGGAATAGACTATAAGGATACTTTTTCTCCAACTGCAAATATGACATCAGTACGTTGTTTGATGCAGCTAGCAGCTCAGTATGACTTAGAGTTACATCAGATGGATGTCAAAACAGCATATCTACATGCTCCTATTGACTGTGAAGTGTACATGGAGCAACCAGAGGGTTTTGAAGTCAGGTCAGATACAGGTGAGCAACTAGTCTGCAAACTGAACAAGTCACTGTACGGCCTGAAACAGTCAGGAAGGAACTGGAACAAAATGTTGCATGATCACCTTAGTGAAAATGGTTTTACACAGAACCCAGCTGATCACTGTGTTTACAACAAACAAACTGCAACAGAAAGGATCATTTTGATAATTTGGGTCGATGATCTAATTATCGCTGCTAGTGATAGTGACTCACTCACAAGTGTAAAAGAAATGTTAAGTGAAAAATTTAAGATGAAAGATCTTGGGAGGCTTAGACATTTCCTAGGCATCGATTTTACACAAAGTGAAGGGAAAATAAAGATGAGCCAAACAAGGTACATAACCAAGATACTGGAAAGGTTTGGTA
The DNA here is from genome assembly GCF_964263955.1 of Coregonus lavaretus. Taxonomy (NCBI): domain Eukaryota; kingdom Metazoa; phylum Chordata; class Actinopteri; order Salmoniformes; family Salmonidae; genus Coregonus; species Coregonus lavaretus. Next base: position 12,486 of record NW_028161152.1, read on the forward strand.
TGTCAGACTGTAAAACAAGGTCAACACCATGTGAACAAAAAAACAAACTTTGATGGTGATGGTGAACCTATTGATTCAAAAAGGTATCGTGAAGTGATAGTCAGCTTGATATATGTTATGACATGTACAAGACCGGATATCAGCTGGATTGTCAGCAAGCTGTCACAATACCTATCAGAACCAAAAGAGCAACACTGGATAACAGCTAAACATGTGTTGAGGTACTTGAAGGGGACAATGAATCAGGAGTTGTGTTACAAAAAGGGGGTGGAAAAACACAACCTCGTAGCATATAGTGATGCTGATTGGGCAGCAGATCAAAGTGACAGATGAAGCATAACAGGGTATTGTTTTAGTTTAACTAAATGTGGACCTGTTATTTCATGGAGGTCTAAGAAGCAGCCAACAGTAGCTTTATCTACATGTGAAGCAGAGTACATGGCACTGGCTGCTACTACACAAGAAAGTTTGTACCTTGTACAGTTATTGGGCCAGATGGATAGTGAGTGCCAATATGCACCAGTAACAATCTTTGAAGATAACCAAGGTGCAATTGCTCTGTCAAAGAACCCAGTATGTCGTCAGAGATGTAAACATGTTGACATCAGATATCATTTCATTCGATCTGCGCTCAGTGATGGCAAAATAAGTATTGAATATTGTCCAACGGCAGACATGGTTGCAGATGTTTTGACTAAACCTGTAACGAAGTTCAAAAATGAAAAATTCTTGGGTTATATGTTTGGAATGTAAACTGACATTTGTGAGATGTATAACTGTAAGCTAAATGTGTTGATAGTTAGGTTGAATACGACTTGTACAGTATAAGAGCAAGTGGGGGTGTTAACATATAGACTAATATGTTATAAATTGTGTTCTTACACTGGTACAGTTATGCCCTATGAGAGATGTACAACTGCGCATGTGCGAAAATAAAGAAAGGGCATTTTCCCGCGTTCTGGTTGAAACACCAACGATGAACATGTGTGTTTATTCCTCCGTTAAGTAAGCCGGTATTCCTGTCCTGAAGATGACAGCACCAACATTATTTGTTTCACTTTTTAACTCTGCCCTGTTGGGAATGGGCTCATAAGTAAAGTCTACACCTGTTGTAGTCAGAGCATTTGGCCAGTCCTATTGTATTTTATTTCTTGCACGAACTGCAATTTTGAGAGTATAAACTGAATGTGGAGGAGATCATTGGCTAAGAAATTTGCAGGTAGCATTTCCTTCACAAAATATTCTATATTGTCACACATATCGCTGATTTGAAGCCTCTGTTGAAGCAATGTGTAGTCTGTCCTGTTTTCACTGCATCCAACTGTAAAATGACTTTGCTGAATTGCTGATTTGGACTCATATTGTTTGCTTTAAGTGATCTTCTGTGACATTCGATGAAATTGGATGTTTTCTTCAGAAATGTCAAAACAGGAAATGCTTTACCCTCAAAATGATTAGGAAATGTCCCCTGTAGCTCAGTTGGTAGAGCATGGCGCATGCAACGCCAGGGTTGTGGGTTTGTTTCCCACGGGGGGCCAGTATGAAAATGTATGCACTCACTAACTGTAAGTCGCTCTGGATAAGAGCGTCTGCTAAATGACTAAAATGTAAAAAAAATTCAAATGAAATAGGTACATGTTAGAATACCATCAACACAGGACTGTACTTACTCACTGATAGAGATTTTGTGAAGGCCCTCATTACATAATTCATAAAAAATATATAACTCCTGCTGTGTCCTTAATGTTTATAGATTCTATAGAGATAATCTTAATCTTTAAAGAGTCAAATATAAACTGTGCCCAGTAGTGTCTATTTTTGGTGTTTATCCCTGAATTACAGATTATTGAGCTCAATCTGTAGGTCAACCTGTCATTGACAACTGCTGGAAGATCAATGAAGTGAGATGGGGATACAAGGTTTCGCATTACAGTGGTGAATTTTGACCTTACACGAGAAACAAAGTACAAGAATATCTGGAGTGCTGGTCCACGTGTTTTGTCTACTGACTACTGCTGCATATTATCTGCATGTGTGTGTGTGGTGCTTCTCCCTTTGTAATCATTTGCTTGAAAATAATGTCAAGCGCGCCTTTTATGTTTGGAAGTGGAACGCTAAACATTGAAGTTTCAAATAAGACAAAGGTCAAGTCATAATCACTTGTATTTTGTCAGAAATGACCATTTGGAGAGATTCGCTATGATCGATGAATCAGTCCAACACCCAAGTCCAAGAGGCCAACCGTTGGATTGGTTGCGACCAAGTTGGGTTTAAGAAAGTCGGTGGAAGGCTATGCATAATTGGGTGATATAAACCTATAGCAACATGATTTTACTAGGATACTACCTCAAAAACATTTTATTTGTCAGGCCAAGCGATTGACCTGATGCATTTTCTTGGCACATGTCAAGGCTGACCTAGGGCTGATTTAAATGTGTAAAGGTGCATCCATTACCGTCAGGTTAAAGGTCATTAACAGGTATGCCAGTCCATCATTCTTTACATTCGGTTTTTGTATTTGTGTACATTTTATTTCACACTGGAAGCTAACAAGGTTAGCAAAAACAAGTGTTCAAGTGTTTTGTCTTTCCAACTGATATTCAACACAACAACAGTACATTCATTTATTGTTTTGGAATTAATATAACATGCAAATGTCTATAACACAGTGCCCCTCCGGAACTAATCATATTTGAGTATTCCCCCCTCCCCTAATTCTAACCTTAACCCTAAACCCCCACAAATATACAGTGGGGAAAAAAAGTATTTAGTCAGCCATCAATTGTGCAAGTTCTCCCACTTAAAAAGATGAGAGAGGCCTGTAATTTTCATCATAGGTACACGTCAACTATGACAGACAAAATGAGATTTTTTTTCTCCAGAAAATCACATTGTAGGATTTTTTATTAATTAATTTGCAAATTATGGTGGAAAATAAGTATTTGGTCAATAACAAAAGTTTCTCAATAATTTGTTATATACCCTTTGTTGGCAATGACACAGGTCAAACGTTTTCTGTAAGTCTTCACAAGGTTTTCACACACTGTTGCTGGTATTTTGGCCCATTCCTCCATGCAGATCTCCTCTAGAGCAGTGATGTTTTGGGGCTGTCGCTGGGCAACACAGACTTTCAACTCCCTCCAAAGATTTTCTATGGGGTTGAGATCTGGAGACTGGCTAGGCCACTCCAGGACCTTGAAATGCTTCTTACGAAGCCACTCCTTCATTGCCCGGGCGGTGTGTTTGGGATCATTGTCATGCTGAAAGACCCAGCCACGTTTCATCTTCAATGCCCTTGCTGATGGAAGGACGTTTTCACTAAAAATCTCACGATACATGGCCCCATTCATTCTTTCCTTTACACAGATCAGTCGTCCTGGTCCCTTTGCAGAAAAACAGCCCCAAAGCATGATGTTTCCACCCCCATGCTTCACAGTAGGTATGGTGTTCTTTGGATGCAACTCAGCATTCTTTGTCCTCCAAACACGACGAGTTGAGTTTTTACCAAAAAGTTCTATTTTGGTTTCATCTGACCATATGACATTCTCCCAATCCTCTTCTGGATCATCCAAAAAAAATATATTTCACCTTTATTTAACCAGGTAAGCCAGTTGAGAACAGGTTCTCATTTACAACTGCGACCTGGCCAAGATAAAGCAAAGTAGTGCAATAAAAACAACACAGAGTTACATATGGGGTAAAAAAAAAACATAAAGTCAGAAATACAACAGAAAATATATATACAGTGTGTGCAAATGTAGCAAGTTATGGAGGTAAGGCAATAAATAGGCTATAGTGCAGAATAATTACAATAGTATTAACACTGGAATGCTAGATGTGCAAGAGATTATGTGCAAATAGAGATACTGGGGTGCAAAAGAGCAAAATAAATAACAATATAGGGATGAGGTAGTTGGGTGGGCTAATTTCAGATGGGCTGTGTACAGGTGCAGTGATCGGTAAGGTGCTCTGACAACTGATGCTTAAAGTTATTGAGGGAGATAAGAGTCTCCAGCTTCAGAGATTTTTGCAATTCGTTCCAGTCATTGGCAGCAGAGAACTGGAAGGAATGGCGGCCAAAGGAGGTGTTGGCTTTGGGAATGACCAGAGAGATATACCTGCTGGAGCGCAGACTACGGGTGGGTGCTGCTATGGTGACCAATGAGCTAAGATAAGGCGGGGATTTGCCTAGCAGTGATTTATAGATGGCCTGGAGCCAGTGGGTTTGACGACGAACATGTAGTGAGGACCAGCCAACAAGAGCGTACAGGTCACAGTGGTGGGTAGTGTATGGGGCTTTGGAGACAAAACGGATGGCACTGTGATAGACTACATCCAATTTGCTGAGTAGAGTGTTGGAGGCTATTTTGTAAATGACATCGCCGAAGTCAAGGATCGGTAGGATAGTCAGTTTTACGAGGGCATGTTTGGCAGCATGAGTGAAGGAGGCTTTGTTGCGAAATAGGAAGCCGATTCTAGATTTAACTTTGGATTGGAGATTCTTTATGTGAGTCTGGAAGTTGAGTTTACAGTCTAACCAGACACCTAGATATTTGTAGTTGTCCACATACTCTAGGTCAGACCCGTCGAGAGTGGTGATTCTAGTCGGGTGGGCGGGTGCTAGCAGCGTTCGATTGAAAAGCATGCATTTAGTTTTACTAGTGTTTAAGAGCAGTTGAAGGCTACTGAAGGATTGTTGTATGGCATTGAAGCTCGTTTGGAGGTTTGTTAACACAGTGTCCAATGAAGGGCCAGATGTATACAAAATGGTGTCGTCTGCGTAGAGGTGGATCTGAGAGTCACCAGCAGCAAGAGCGACATCATTGATATAGCAAATGCACTCTAGCAAACTTTAGACGGGCCTGGACATGTACTGGCTTAAGCAGGGGGACACGTCTCGCACTGCAGGATTTGAGTCCCTGGCGGCGTAGTGTGTTACTGATGGTAGGCTTTGTTACTTTGGTCCCAGCTCTCTGCAGGTCATTCACTGAAATGGACTTCAATGATTACCTCTACTCCGACATCTTCAACTTCACCTATCCTACCATAGACGAGCTCAAGGCGGCCCCCTGTAGTGTGTCTATCTTGGGCTTGAGCAGTGTTGGTCTGATGGTGACCTACATCACTGTGTTTTTCCTCAGTGTGCTGGGCAACAGTGTGGTCATCTACGTGGTGTGCTGCATTGCCAGGGGCCGGACCACCACAGACATCTACCTGATGCACCTAGCCATGGCCGACCTCCTCTTCTCCCTGACCCTCCCCTTCTGGGCCGTCTACGTCTACTCCCACTGGATCTTTGGTACCTTCCTCTACCTGGCTATTGTGAAGGCCATGCAGGCACTGGCTCACTGGCGCCACCTGGCGGGGATGGTTTGCGGAGCCGTGTGGCTGGTGGCGGGGCTTCTTTCATTGCCCGTGGTGCTCCAGCGGGAGGCTTTCCAACCGAAGGATCTCGGCGGACAGACCATCTGCTACGAGAACCTGACGGCAGCGACCGGTGGCGGGGGGTTGTGCGGGTGCTTCGCAAACACGCCGGGGGCTTCTTCCTGCCGTCATGGTCGTCTGTTACAGCCGCACGGCGGCAACGCTGTTCCGTGCGCGTCATCCTGGCCGTGGCGCCTGGCGTTCGTAGTGTGTTGGCTGCAGCACAATGTCAGCGTGCTGGTTGATACATTGATGCGGGGGGCGGCTCGACTGGGCGAGGAGACGTGTGAGGTCCAGAACAGTGTGAGTGTGGCGCTGTGCGTGACCAAGATGATAGCGTTCGTGCACTGCGCCGTCAACCCCCTGCAGTACGCCTTCATCGGGCAGAAGTTCCGGAACCAGCTCCTGGTGACACTCCACAGCCATAGGCTGATCAGCACGAGGGTGCTGGCCGCTTACCGCAGGGGCTCGACCCACAGCACGGTCAGTCAAAGGTCTAGGAACACCTCTGTTACCCTGTAAGGATTAAGTAGTCAGGAGGTGGAAGGTGGGGGGATGGATAATTCTATTGTAAAGGTTCAATCCAATATTTTGTCACATAGCTAACTTTCCTATTTGTGTTTTGTTTTTTATGTGCATTCTCTTTTAACACATTGTAACATGTTTGACACTATCCCATTAGTTTTTTTTCCATCATATCTATCGAAATATATTTTTTCATGTGATACTTTAATTATTGCTAAGTATAAACAACATGGCTGAAGGATTGCAATATTTACCTGGAGCTAACCCTGCAGATAGCACTACTGGGTGATCTGAAAAATCATAGTCAATCGATCAATATTATAACAATACTTTTAGCAAAACTGTTTATTTTCCATTTACAATCTGTAGAAACAATGAGAATAGAAGGGTTCAGAACTTTTGTGAAACATCACAGTACAGTTGAAAAAAAAATTGAAAATAGAAATCCAATATGGATGGTGTTAAGAGATAGATGGGAGGTGGTGAATGGAGCTGAAGGATGGGACTAATTACAACTAACAACAACTAATAACAACAAGATAACTAAAGTAAAGCATACTGTGTCCATAATAAGTATATAGGTTATAGGTTGAGAGCTTTTGTGAAAGAGCACAATTAGAAAGATATGGCATATACAGTGGGGAGAACAAGTATTTGATACACTGCCGATTTTGCAGGTTTTTTTACCTACAAAGCATGTAGAGGTCTGTAATTTTTATCATAGGTACACTTCAACTGTGAGAGACTGAATCTAAAACAAAAAATCCAGAAAATCACATTGTATGATTTTTAAGTAATGCATTTGCATTTTATTGCATGACATAAGTAGTTGATAAATCAGAAAAGCAGAACTTAATATTTGGTACAGAAACCTTTGTTTGCAATTACAGAGATCATACATTTACATTACATTTATGTCATTTAGCAGACACTCTTATCCAGAGCGACTTACAAATTGGTGCATTCACCTTATAGCCAGTGGGATAACCACTTTACAATATGTTTTTTTGTTTGGGGGGTGGGTGGGGTGGTGGGGTAAGGGGGGGGTAGAAGGATTACTTTATCCTATCCCAGGTATTCCTTAAAGAGGTGGGGTTTCAAGTGTCTCCGGAAGGTGGTGAGTGACTCCGCTGTCCTGGCGTCGTGAGGGAGCTTGTTCCACCATTGGGGTGCCAGAGCAGCGAACAGTTTTGACTGGGCTGAGCGGGAACTGTGCTTCCGCAGAGGTAGGGGGGTCAGCTGGCCAGAGGTGGATGAACGCAATGCCCTCGTTTCGGTGTAGGGACTGATCAGAGCCTGAATGTACGGAGGTGCCGTTCCCCTCACATTTTTAGGACCTGTGCCGCTTCCTGTATAAGGCAGGGTCGTATTCTCCGAATGTTGTAGAGCATGAACCTACAGGATCGGGTCACCGCCTTGATGTTAGCGGAGAACGACAGGGTGTTGTCCAGGGTCACGCCAAGGCTCTTTGCACTCTGGGAGGAGGACACAATGGAGTTGTCAACCGTGATGGCGAGATCATGGAACGGGCAGTCCTTCCCCGGGAGGAAGAGCAGCTCCGTCTTGCCGAGGTTCAGCTTGAGGTGGTGATCCGTCATCCACACTGATATGTCTGCCAGACATGCAGAGATGCGATTCGCCACCTTGTTTTCAGAAGGGGGAAAGGAGAAGATTAGTTGTGTGTCGTCTGCGTAGCAATGATAGGAGAGGCCATGTGAGGATATGACAGAGCCAAGTGACTTGGTGTATAGCGAGAATAGTTGAGGGCCTAGAACTGAGCCCTGGGGGACACCAGTGGTGAGAGCACGTGGTGCGGAGACAGATTCTCGCCACGCCACTTGGTAGGAGCGACCTGTCAGGTAGGACGCAATCCAGGAGTGAGCCGCGCCGGAGATGCCCAACTCGTAGAGGGTGGAGAGGAGGATCTGATGGTTCACAGTATCAAAGGCAGCAGACAGGTCTAGAAGGACAAGAGCAGAGGAGAGACAGTTAGCTTTAGCAGTGCGGAGAGCCTCCGTGACACAGAGTATATGAATAACCAGTCTTGAAACCTGACTGGTTTGGATGAAGAAGGTCATTCTGAGAGAGATAGCAAGAGAGTTGGCTAAAGACGGCACGCTCAAGAGTTTTGGAGAGAAAAGAAAGAAGGGATACTGGACTGTAGTTGTTGACATCGGAGGGATCGAGTGTAGGTTTTTTGAGAAGGGGTGCAACTCTCGCTCTCTTGAAGACGGAAGGGACTTGAAGCCAGCAGTCAAGGATGAGTTGATGAGCGAGGTGAGGTAAGGGAGAAGGTCTCCGGAAATGGTCATACGTTTCCTGTAGGCCTTGACTAGGTTTGCACACACTGCTGCAGGGATTTTGGCCCACTCCTCCATACAGACCTTCTCCAGATCCTTCAGGTTTCGGGGCTGTCGCTGGGCAATACGGACTTTCAGCTCCCTCCAAAGATTTTCTATTGGGTTCAGGTCTGGAGACTGGCTAGGCCACTCCAGGACCTTGAGATGCTTCTTACGGAGCCACTCCTTAGTTGCCCTGGCTGTGTGTTTCGGGTCGTTGTCATGCTGGAAGACCCAGCCACGACCCATCTTCAATGCTCTTACTGAGGGAAGGAGGTTGTTGGCCAAGATCTCGCGATACATGGCCCCATCCATCCTCCCCTCAATACGTTGCAGTCGTCCTGTCCCCTTTGCAGAAAAGCATCCCCAAACAATGAAGTTTCCACCTCCATGCATCACGGTTGGTATGGTGTTCTTGGGGTTGTACTCATCCTTCTTCTTCCTCCAAACACGGCGAGTGGAGTTTAGACCATAAAGCTCTATTTTTGTCTCATCAGACCACATGACCTTCTCCCATTCCTCCTCTGGATCATCCAGATGGTCATTGGCAAACTTCAGATGGGCCTGGACATGCGCTGGCTTGAGCAGGGGGACCTTGTGTGCACTGCAGGATTTTAATCCATGACGGCGTAGTGTGTTACTAATGGTTTTCTTTGAGACTGTGGCCCCAGCTCTCTTCAGGCCATTGACCAGGTCCTGCCGTGTAGTTCTGGGCTGATCCCTCACCTTCCTCATGATCATTGATGCCCCACGAGGTCAGATCTTGCATGGAGCCCCAGACCAAGGGTGATTGACCGTTTCTAATAATTGCGCCAACAGTTGTTGCCTTCTCACCAAGCTGCTTGCCTATTGTCCTGTAGCCCATCCCAGCCTTGTGCAGGTCTACAATTGTATCCCTGATGTCCTTACACAGCTCTCTGGTCTTGGCCATTGTGGAGAGGTTGGAGTCTGTTTGATTGAGTGTGTGGACAGGTGTCTTTTATACAGGTAACGAGTTTAAACAGGTGCAGTTTATACAGGTAATGAGTGGAGAACAGGAGGGCTTCTTAAAGAAAAACTAACAGGTCTGTGAGAGCCGGAATTCTTACTGGTTGGTAGGTGATCAAATACTTATGTCACGCAATAAAATGCAAATTAATTACATAAAAATCATACAATGTGATTTTCTGGATTTTTGTTTTAGATTCCGTCTCTCACAGTTGAAGTGTACATATGATAAAAATTACAGACCTCTACATGCTTTGTAAGTAGGAAAACCTGCAAAATCGGCAGTGTATCAAATACTTGTTCTCCCCACTGTACCTCAGTTTAATACACTGAAAACAAACTTAAAGATACCAAAAACAATTTAGTCCAATCAATGTTGCTAAATATCTTGTGACTGTCCATGGAACTGATTTCTGTGTGTGTGTGTGTGTGTGTGTGTGTGTGTGTGTGTGTGTGTGTGTGTGTGTGTGTGTGCAGTGGTGGACAAAGTACCCAACTGTCATACTTGAGTAAAAGTATAGATGTCTTAATAGAGAATGCAAAATCGGCAGTGTATCAAATACTTGTTCTCCCCACTGTAGAAGCAAACCGGATGGACATTATGAAAATGATCGGAGAGGTTGAGGGTAGAGGAAGTTCAGGAGTAAAAACAAACAAAATAGAATTATTGTAAAATTGACTGTGTCCATAAAATGTACATAGGCTTGCGAAAGTATTCACCCTCCGTGGCATTTTTCCAATTTTGTTGCCTTACAGCCACCTTTTGCAGCTACAAGTCTATAAGCTGGGCACATCTAGCCATTGGGATTTTTGCCCATTTGTCAAGGCAAAACTGCTCCAGCTCCTTCAAGTTACATTTTATTCAATTAGCAGACGCTCCTATTCAGAGCGACTTACAGGAGCAATTACGGTTAAGTGCCTTGCTCAAGGGCACAGACAGATTTTTCACCTAGTAGGCTCAAGGATTAGAACCTGCAACCTTTCGGATACTGGCACAATGCTCTTAACCACTAAGCTACCTGGGTTCCACTGGTGTACAGCAATCTTTAAGTCATACCACAGATTCTCAATTGGATTGAGGACTGGGCTTTGACTAGGCCATTCCAAGACATTTAAATGTTTTCCCTTAAACCACTCGAGTGTTGCTTTAGCAGTATGCTTAGGGTGATTGTCCTGCTGGAAGGTGAACCTCCTTCCAAGTCTCAAATCTCTGGAAGACTGAAACAGGTTTCCCTCAAGAATTTCCCTGTATTTAGCGCCATCCATCATTCCTTCAATTCTGACCAGTTTCCCAGTCCCTGCTGATGAAAAACATCCCCACAGCATGATGCTGCCAACACCATGCTTCACTGTGGGGATGGTGTTCTCAGGGTGATGAGAGGTGTTGGGTTTGTCCACACATAGCATTTTCCTTGATGGCTAAAAAGCTCAATTTTAGTCTCATCTGACCAGTGTACCTTCTTCCATATGTTTGGGGAGTCTCCCACATGCCTTTTGGCAAACACCAAACGTGTTTGCTTATTTTTTTTCTTTAAGCAATGGCTTTTTTTCTGGCCACTCTTCCGTAAAGCCCAGCTCTGTGGAGTGTACGGCTTGAAGTGGTCCTATGGACAGATACTCCAATCTCTGCTGTGGAGCTTTGCAGCTCCTTCAGGGTTATATTTGGTCTCTTTGTTGCCTCTCTGATTAATGCCCTCCTTGCCTGGTCTGTGAGTTTTGGGGGGCGGCCCTCTCTTAGCAGGTTTGTTGGTGCTCCGTGGGATGTTCAAAGTTCAGGATATTTTTTTATAACCCAACCCTGAACTTTACTTCTCCACAACTTTGTCCCTGACCTGTTTGGAGAGCTCCTTGGTCTTCATGGAGCCGCTTGCTTTGTGGTACCCCTTTCTTAGTGGTGTTGCAGACTCTGGGGCCTTTCAGAACAGGTGTATATATATACTGAGATCATGTGACAGATCATGTGACACTTAGATTGCACACAGGTGGACTTTATTTAACCAATTATGTGACTTCTGAAGGTATAATTGGTTGCACCAGATCTTATTTAGGGGCATCATAGCAAAGGGGGTGAATACATATGCACGCACCACTTTTCCGTTATTAATTTTTTTGAATTTTTTGAAACAAGTTATTTTTTTCATTCCACTTCACAAATTTGGACTATTTTGTGTATGTCCATTACATGAAATCCAAATAAAAATCAATTTAAATTACAGGTTGTAATGCAACAAAAAAACGCCAAGGGTGACGAATACTTTTGCAAGGCACTGTATATCATATGTATAAGCTGGAAGTAGAGGCCTATGCGTTGTTGTTCACTAGTTTACTCCAATTAGGGGAGGGGTGGAGGGGTTGGAAAGTAATAAAGGGAAATATATATATATTTTAAAGGATATGTATATGTTTGTATATGTATTTATATGTATGTGTATATGTATGTGTTATGATGTCAGGGCATAGAATCGTGAGGACCGAGGTAGAGTTACGTGATAATTGGTTTGGGGCTACATTCCTTATGTCAAAGGAGATTAGTGATGTTTAGGGTAGTATGATTGATGGACAGGATATAATGAATTGGGGCAAAGGGTAATAACAACATAGAAAGGGAGTGCCTATGATGGTTCCCAGATGTATATGTAAGGAAGGATAACCAGGAGTATACAAGCTGTGAGATTTGTGTGTGTGGGCAGTTCAACTGACAAAGGGCAGAGCCATGTCCGTTTGTTAGATGAACCCACGAGCTCGTGATCCAATAAATACTTGGTATAAAATCTCCACAGAATGTCTAAGTAAATTCTTGCATCTTGAACTTCTCAATACCAGAAACTCATCATAACAGATTGGCGTCTTCACGAACTGGATACAGTCTACAGCTCAACTAACAGGTAAGCAGACTTTCATTCTATTATTATGTTAAAATCTGCTTATCTGTGGTAAAGCTGAACTGTAACAGACCTTTAAAATTCTATGTTTTAAAAGGGGACGATGTTTTGAGTTATGTAAGGGATGTAAGGAGAATATCTAATTGGACGATGATACGGTGTTATGATAGAAATAGTGTGTTTAAAGTACTGAGTAAAGGCAACAAGTGGACAAAAAAATAGGCGCAGGGCACCTTTGATGTTAAGTACATCATGAAGAGAGAGTGGATTAATCCATTAATGTAAAACAGTACATTATAAAATGAATGGGCTCATGTAAACCCTTGATGTTAGATACGTCATAAAGAGTGGGCAAGGAACCCTTGATGTGAGCTAGGATACATCATAAAATGGAATAGAGTGGGTTTTTAGTCCCGTAGTGTGTAAGACATTATAAAAGAATAGGTTAAGGACCTTTTTAAGATGTGGGAGAACATAGATGCTGAAATACTCAAAACGGCCAGGAGAGGGAGCCGATGAAATGTAACATCTTGAACCATGGCACCAAAATGACATTTAAAGGAAAACTACATTTTAATACATATCAGGATGGAGATTTTAATATAAGTATTTAATTACTAATAATTGCATATACTAATAACAGTAATGAATGGCCAGCTTAGTACACCGGTATATATATATATATATATATATAAAACAAATTTAAGTCACCATTAAGAGTAAAGCAGAGCTTCGTTTAACTCGAAGAGGGAGACAGGAAGTGACAAAATTATTACAGGCAAATCCGCAGTTAGAATAAGTATTTTGTAAAAGTAATGTAAAATTAATGATTGAATGGGACAAAATTGGCTATCTTATGAGTAGAGAGCAGAAGGTAATTTGAATCTGAATGGTGCAAAATAAGTTCTAAAAATGGGTATAGTAATTTGATATAAGTTTGGATAAGAAGTTACGATATATAACATAATAAGGTCATAGAATATCAAGGAGGGGTAAATAGAGCTTGATGTTATTTTAGAGAGTAGTGGAAAGTCTGTGTTTTCTGGGACAGGAATGTCCTTGGAAATTACAGTCTGTTTTTTTGGTTCCGCTGGGAGAATGAAGGAGAGGCTGATTTGGGTGGAATGAGGATTGTTAAACTAACTAAAGTATTATTTGATGTGAGTACCTAGAAGTTTCTAACGGTCTATATGGAGTTTGTGACAAATGTGAAAATATGATCCATTTTACGTATGGGTAGGTGATTATTAGAGATTTCATAAAATAATAATTGGAATAATAATTATATATTAACTTGCTCACCCACAACGTAGATGTACGTCGTAGGTGGAAATGTAATTAATATCGGTTTTCTAAGTTTGTACTGTAGTTGGATAATGTGATCGAGATAAGATTTAAGGAATTAACTGACCGTGAGTAAGGTGGTTAAAGACGTAAGTTATAATATTGTACAAAGCCAATTTAGGGTTTCCATCAAAATAAAACTCATTATGAATCGAATATGATGTAATAAAGGAATTTCATTATGTCACAAGGGAAACATAATACGTTTTATTAAAATAGCCAGATCTATTCCCAAATCAGTAAATGTGGATTTGACTCGCTGACTGCTAATCTATTCATTTTGAGCACGTGAGAGCTTTGCAAAGAAACACTTGAAAGATTTTTTAAGGCTATTTTCTTGTAATTGTGTCGTTATCATGTACCAGAGGTTAAGACTACAAACCATTGTAGTTGGGCTATTTGTGGGACTTATTGTCTTTTCAAAAGGCATCGGTTCCATGGTACTGACTAAAATCTGTATTTATGAGTGTAATTCATATGATTGTACAGTGGGGAAAAAAAGTATTTAGTCAGCCACCAATTGTGCAAGTTCTCCCACTTATAAAGATGAGAGAGGCCTGTAATTTTCATCATAGGTACACGTCAACTGACAGACAAAATGAGAAAAAAAAATCCAGAAAATCACATTGTAGGATTTTTAATGAATTTATTTGCAAATTATGGTGGAAAAAAAGTATTTGGTCACCTACAAACAAGCAAGATTTCTGGCTCTCACAGACCTGTAACTTCTTCTTTAAGAGGCTCCTCTGTCCTCCACTCGTTACCTGTATTAATGGCACCTGTTTGAACTTGTTATCAGTATAAAAGACACCTGTCCACAACCTCAAACAGTCACACTCCAAACTCCACTATGGCCAAGACCAAAGAGCTGTCAAAGGACACCAGAAACAAAATTGTAGACCTGCACCAGGCTGGGAAGACTGAATCTGCAATAGGTAAGCAGCTTGGTTTGAAGAAATCAACTGTGGGAGCAATTATTAGGAAATGGAAGACATACAAGACCACTGATAATCTCCCTCGATCTGGGGCTCCACGCAAGATCTCACCCTGTGGGGTCAAAATGATCACAAGAACGGTGAGCAAAAATCCCAGAACCACACGGGGGGACTTAGTGAATGACCTGCAGAGAGCTGGGACCAAAGTAACAAAGCCTACCATCAGTAACACACTACGCCGCCAGGGACTCAAATCCTGCAGTGCCAGACGTGTCCCCCTGCTTAAGCCAGTACATGTCCAGGCCCGTCTGAAGTTTGCTAGAGTGCATTTGGATGATCCAGAAGAGGATTGGGAGAATGTCATATGGTCAGATGAAACCAAAATAGAACATCATGCTTTGGGGCTGATTTTCTGCAAAGGGACCAGGACGACTGATCCGTGTAAAGGAAAGAATGAATGGGGCCATGTATCGTGAGATTTTGAGTGAAAACCTCCTTCCATCAGCAAGGGCATTGAAGATGAAACGTGGCTGGGTCTTTCAGCATGACAATGATCCCAAACATACCGCCCGGGCAACGAAGGAGTGGCTTCGTAAGAAGCATTTCAAGGTCCTGGAGTGGCCTAGCCAGTCTCCAGATCTCAACCCCATAGAAAATCTTTGGAGGGAGTTGAAAGTCTGTGTTGCCCAGCGACAATTACAGGCCTCTCTCATCTTTTTAAGTGGGAGAACTTGCACAATTGGTGGCTGACTAAATACTTTTTTCCCCACTGTATTTGCGAGAAAAAAAAGACATATGGGGGATTGGAAGTGATGCAGACAATTACATTGATGGAAGTTACAATCTATCTGCAATATTGAAGCTGATCTATGGTGTGGATCAATATTGATGACAGTAAACCTCTGTCCAGTTTTTATATTTCACAGCAATACCTGGATACAGGTCTATGATGTGATGGTGGGATTATGTGACTGCATCATGTGATAATCACCTGGACTAAGTTATTCATGACTCAAAACAGAAACATGTTTTTCTAAAAGGGAGGAAAAGGGAGGGGTTCTGAGTATGCCTTACTACAAAGACATCTTGTCATATTATCACCATATCTTCTTAGATTTTTCTCAGAACCAGAGAGGTTGACACAAAATTAGATAACATTGTAGACAGATCATCAAGTGTTTTTAAAATTAAACAGGTTCACTGAGTTTAGGGTCTGTGAATAAATGTTATGGACACACCTACTCATTCAAGGGTTTTTCTTTATTTTTACTATTTTCTACATTGTAGAATAATAGTGAAGACATCAACACTATGAAACAACACATATGGAATCATAATCATTAGTAGTCCCCCTTTGCCTTGATGACAGCTTTGCACACTCTTGGAATTCTCTCAACCAGCTTCATGAGGAATGCTTTTCCAACAGTCTTGAAGTAGTTCCCACATATGCTGAGCACTTGTTGGCTGCTTTTCCTTTACTCTGCTGTCCAACTCATCCCAAAACATCTCAATTGGGTTGAGGTCGGGTGATTGTGGAGGCCAGGTCATCTGATGCAGCACTCCATCACTCTCCTTCTTGGTAAAATAGCCCTTACACAGCCTGGAGGTGTGTTGGGTCATTGTTCTGTTGAAAAACAAATGATATAGCCCCACTAAGC
Organism: Coregonus lavaretus; assembly: GCF_964263955.1. Lineage (NCBI taxonomy): Eukaryota > Metazoa > Chordata > Actinopteri > Salmoniformes > Salmonidae > Coregonus > Coregonus lavaretus. The sequence continues at coordinate 28,580 of NW_028161152.1, forward strand.
GCAAACCAGATGGGATGGCGTATCGCTGCAGAATGCTGTGGTAGCCATGCTGGTTAAGTGTGCCTTGAATTCTAAATAGATCACCGACAGTGTCACCAGCAAAGCACCCCCACACCATCACACCTCCTCCTCCATGCTTCATGGTGGGAACCACAAATGCGGAGATCATCCGTTCACCTACTCTGCGTCTCACAAAGACACAGCGGTTGGAACCAAAAATCTCAAATTTGGACTCATCAGACCAAAGGACAGATTTCCACCGGTCTAATGTCCATTGCTCATGTTTCTTGGCCCAAGCATGTCTCTTCTTCTTATTGGTGTCCTTTAGTAGTGGTTTCTTTGTAGCAATTCGACCATGAAGGCCTGATTCACGCAGTCTCCTCTGAACAGTTGATGTCGAGATGTGTACGTTACTTGAACTCTGTGAAGCATTTATTTGGGCTGCAATCTGAGGTGCAGTTAACTCTAATGAACTTATCCTCTGCAGCAGAGGTAACTCTGGGTCTTCCTTTCCTGTAGCGGTCCTCATGAAAGCCAGTTTCATCATAGCGCTTCTTGTTTTTTGCGACTGCACTTGAAGAAACTTTCAAAGTTCTTGACATTTTCCGGATTGACTGATGTTCATGTCTTAAAGTAATGATGGACTGTCATTTCTCTTTGCTTATTCGAGCTGTTCTTGATGTAATATGAACTTGGTCTTTTACCAAACAGGGCTATCTTCTGTATACCACCCCTACCTTGTCACAACACAACTGATTGGCTCAAACGCATTAAAGAAAGAAATTCCACAAATTAACTTTTAACAAGGCACACCTTTTAATTGAAATGCATTCCAGGTGACTACCTCATGAAGCTGGTTGAGAGAATGCCAAGAGTGTGCAAAGCTGTCATCAAGGCAAAGGATGGCTACTTTGAAGAAGTATATATTTTGATTTGTTTTTTGGTTACTACATGATTCCTTAAGTGATATTTCATAGTTTTGATGTCTTCACTATTATTCTACAATGTAGAAAATAGTAAAAAGAAAGAAAAACCCTTGAATGAGTAGGTGTGTCCAAACCTTTAACTGGTACTGTATTTCCGACGAGAAGTTGTTGTACAGAACAAGTTGGATTAGTTGAATGTTCCTTCTTGAGAAAGTTATCGTGCCAGAAACAACAACTTCTTATTGTTGTTTAGACATTTTTAGTCATGTTCTGTGGTTTTTGACTTGACTAAGAAGCCCAATACAACAATTAGGCAAGGATACCAAAGTTCAGTTCAGTTTAGCTCACTTATTCAGGTCTAGCATCTTGAGCACTGAGTTAAAAAAGATAAATCAGGGGGTCTTGTGATGCAGCGAAGCTAGGAAGAAGCGTGACCGAGAGCTCCCAATAAAACTTTAACAAACTTATCCTAAAACTTGATAACTTCATCCATACTTATTACTACACTGTAGCCAAGAGTGGTGATATGCCTACGATACAAAAAAAATGGCAAGGGAAGCACCGAAACAGACCAAGAAACGACGGAGAAAGAACCTCTGACCATGGCCTCCTCGGAAACCCAAGATGGCAACATGACACCTCAGGAAGAAGCTAAGCTAGCTCACGTCCTCAAAGTGATCAAAGAAGGCGATGACTCCCTCACAACACAATTTAACTTGAAAACGGCTGAGTTGAGCTGTTCCATCTCAGCACAGCTGGCTGAAATCTAAAACTCCATCTCAGGTTTGACAAGGACTATCAGCACGCTAGGATCACGAATGGAAGAAGCTGAAGAGTGCATCAGCACTGCTGAGGACAAGCTAGAGGGAATGGGGACAGAACTACAGAAACTGGGCAAAAACAATGAATAACTGATGAATAAGGTCGACCATTTGGAAAACTACAGTAGGCGAAGCAACAGTAGAGTTATCGGCCTCCGCGAGGGCTGTGAGGGGACGGACCCCATTGAGTTCTCTGCTGCCATGATCCCCTCCCTACTTGGCAAAGAACATTTTGCTGAACCCCTGGTTATCGAACGGACACACAGGTTACTCACCCCTCGCCCATCCCCTGATCAGAACCCACAACCATTCCGACGTTCGGTTCATGAGGTACCAGGACAGAGAGAAAGTTCTCAGGACCGCGGCCAAACATTTCAAGGAGAAAGGAGTGATCCTACACAATGGTGAGGCGATTAAATTCTTTCCAGACACGAGTCCCGGGATGGTCAAACGCAGGAAGGAATTCGAACAGGTGAAAAAAGAACTTACCTAAAAGAACATTCCCTTTGCAATGCTTCAACCTGCAACGATGAGAATCATCCATGGCGGACAGAGAAGATTCTTCAAAACGCCCAAAGAAGTCATAACATTTCTCCGCGGATTGCAGGCGACCAGCTCAGGACATGGTTGATTGGCTAGTGGACAGAGTTAATTTCACTGCTAGCTGGGCTGTGTCCCACTAGCCTGCCATACATTATGTCTCCTGAGTGGCGCAGTGGTCTAAGGCACTGCTGCGCAGTGCTAACTGTGCCACTAGAGATCCTGGTTCGAATCCAGGCTCTGTCGCAGCCGGCCGCGACCGGGAGACTCATGGGCGGCGCACAATTGGCCCAGCGTCGTCCAGGGTAGGGGAGGGAATGGCCGGCAGGGATGTAGCTCAGTTGATAGAGCATGGCGTTTGCAACGCCAGGGTTGTGGGTTCGTTTCCCACGGGGGGCCAGTATAAAAAATAAAAAAAATGTATTCACTAACTGTAAGTCGCTCTGGATAAGAGCGTCTGCTAAATGACTAAAAATGTAAAAAATGTAAAAAAAATATTACTTACATAACCGGTAGGACTGCTTTGCTGGATTATACTATAGTTTACTGACAGATCAATGAGGTAAGATCCCAATATCCATGTAAACAAACTATTTGTTTTTACCAGTGTAACATTGTTTTTAAGCTGTTATTTGGGACAGGCATGGTCCTCAGAGGCGTCAATATGATTTGTTAGACCTTTTTATATGGCGTCTTATATTTCCATTTTAGTGCCTGTCATGGTAGGTGTGTAGGGATCAGGACACCCGTTATTGGTTTTGTTTTTGACTTGCATCCTATAAGGACGGGTGAAGAATCCTCTAATTTTGTTAATTTACTGGGCTCGAGCTCCAGGTTCACGTTTGTCTTCATGTTAGATATTGAATTTAGGAATTGCGACGCTGGGAGTGTAGCTCCACTCCAGGTGGGATTTGTGCTGGGCGCGTTCAAGAACAGCACTGGGGGGGGGGGAGAAGGGGAATTGTTTGTTTTGTTTACTTTATATTACAGTACTGTTTTGTGAGAGGCCTAAGCTTTATTAATTTGTGTTTGACTACAGGCTCAATGAAAATAGGCAATAGAATATCCAACACCCTTATTGGACGTACTCCTGACATTTGCATTCATGTACTGAGTGAACAATATGGCTAAGATAGTAAATCATACATCATTGAACGTTAACGGACTGAACGGACCTGTTAAATGAAAACAAGTCCTTATGTACTTGAAAAAGCTAAAGACTGATGTTGCGTTTATACAAGAAACGCATCTAACAGGGGCAGAACATAAAAAGTTAAAGAGGGAATGGGTAGGACAGGTATTTGCCTCATCATATAACACAAAGACACGGGGTGTAGCTGTGTTGATAAATTAGAATTTACCCTTCTGTGGAACGAAAACTATTATTGATCCACTCGGATGTTATGTAGTGGCAGAATGTATTCTGAATCTAGGACCTTGCTTAATGTATATGCATCTAATTATGATGATCATATTTGTATTCAAGATGTATTCCTCAAGGTAGCGGAATTTCAGGGAACACTCTTAGTTGGGGGCGACTTTAATTTTTGTCTGGATCTGATTCTGGATAGATCCTCAACTAAAGCAACCTCATTGACTTAAGTCAGCCAAATGTACTCTATCATTTATGAAAGACTTACATTTGAAAGACACATGGAAACAGCTCCACCCCCAAAATAGGGATTACTCATTCTAACTCGCCTGCATAACTCTCACACCAGATGGATTATTTTCTCCTATCAGCACAGGTAACCCATAGAGTTGTGGAAACTGAGTATTTATCCAGAACTATCTCAGATCATTCTCCCCTCACACTTTCTGTTTGGATGCCGGATGGCGTTTCAAGGGACCTATAGATGGCGCCTAAACCCAACTATTTTGAAACAGTCTGCCTGTTTTATATAGCAAGCCACGGCCACGTGACTTACTGTCTGTAGGACCGAACCATTTTCGGGAACGGGATGGTGTACTCAATAAACTGGCCATTAAAACAATAGGTGAGAATAACAGAGCCATAGACAATACATGTAGGCCAGTGGAGGCTCATAATAATTGCTGGAATGGAGTTAATGGAATGGTATTAAACACATGAAAACTGTGTGTTTGATGCCATTCCATTTTGTCCATTCCTACCATTCCTACGAGCCGTCCTCCCCTCAGCAGCCTCCACTGATGGAGGATTAACATAGTAACACAGGTTCCAACCAGGCTCTGCTGACATCGCATTACTTTTATTTGTACATTCTAATTTTCTGCCACAAGATGTCATGCTATATTAACCTGCACCAGTCACAGACGCCAGATGACAGTCATGTAGACCCACCGATTCCCAACATTCTTTCGGTTAATGTACCACCGAGGACATTTTGCTCTGCCCAGAGGACCTCTGAAATACCAACTCGTGCATTTTACTAGTAAGACTATGGCCTCATGAGTCTTCTCAAGTAACCCCAATACATTTACATTTTAGTCATTTAGCAGACGCGCTTATCCAGAGCGACTTACATGAGCAATTAGGGCCTTGCTTAAGGGCACATCGACAGATTTTTCACCTAGTCGGCTCGGGGATTAGAACCAGCGACCTTTCGGTTACTGGCACAAGGCTCTTACCCACTAAGCTACCTGTCGCCCTAAGTACCCCCCAGGTTGGGAAACACTGATGTAGACAACCTCCCAGAGAGTAGGCCTACAACCTGATATTATTGTGTCACTAACCTGGTTTCCATCCAAACTTTTTTTGTGAGTAAAGTCAGATAAAAAATGTAAAGACAGGCCTGATGGATTAAGCACATTTGTCCGGTAAACTTTCCAAATGTTGACCAAACAAAATACGCTAATGGAGGTGGAAAAGTTTGTATGCGAAAATATTGATATAATAACCATCATATTGAAGTAAACTTGTAGTCCCGCAATGATATGTTGTGTGGTCCTCCCACTACTACTCGGGAAAGCATGCAGTTTATTAGGCTACAGGTGAAATACATTATGACGAACTTCACAGGGTGGTGAAAGTGCACAGTGTTAACCTTGATGCACCATTCCAATAAATATCGAAGGTCTTATGCTGGTGATGATTGGCTGCTGTTTGACAAATAAAAATAATCTCGCTCTTTTGTCCATAATAATCTCATTTAGGCTATACCCTCACTGTATCTGCGAGCGGTTGGTTAGAGCGCACATGCCAATACCAGATTGGGCACATTTGCTGAAGTAAATTTGGAGTCACACGATGACATGTGTGGTCCTCCCACTACGACTCGTCCGGAAAGCATGCAGTTTACTACAGATGAAAAAATATGATGAACTTCACAGGGTGGTGACAGTGCAATGTGATGAGCTTGTGATGCTCATTTCCAATAAATATCGAGGGTCTTATTCTGGTGACATGATAATCTATGCTTGGCTGCCGTAGTACAAATAAAAATAAAAATGTTGTCCATAATAGTAATCTCATGTAGGAAATATGTGCGCTCTAGCCACTATGTATCACAACATGTTATGTGACAAAACCATCAGTAGAGTTGAAAATTGCAATGGGAACCCATTTACATTTTAGTAGACGCTCTTATCCAGAGCGACTTACAGTTAGTGAGTGCATACATTTTCATACTGGCCCCCGTGGGAAACGAACCCACAACCCTGGCGTTACAAGCACCGTGCTCTACCAACTGAGCTACAGGGAGACTCATTTAACTTAATTAAATAATAAATAATATGCCATTTAGCAGACGCTTTTATCCCAAGCGACTTGCAGTCATGTGTGCATACATTTTTACGTATGTGTGGTCCCGGGGATCGAACCCACTACCCACTACCAGCTGAGCTACAGAGGACCACAACTTGTATTTCTTATTCGCTACATGTGAATTTAACAGCAAAATGTATTTTTATTTGCACTACATCATCATGCACAGCCTTTTATCTACAACAAGTCAGTTTGATGGAAACACATCTCTGGTCCGAAATGTGCATATTATCTTTATGCATATTTTAGAATATTCGCATGAAAATCTGTCACCAATTGGATGGAAACCTAACTAGTAACCACGTTTCCATCCACAGTTAACCACGTTTCCATCCACAGTTAACCACGTTTCCATCCACAGTTAACCACGTTTCCATCCACAGTTAACCAAGTTTCCATCCACAGTTTTTATGCGAGTAAAGTCATTTCATATATATTTTTTCAAATCACTACAGCTGTGATAGAAACAGGAAGTTTCTGTGTATTTTCTTTTAAATAAATGATGACATAATTTGTTTTTTGACATGGTGGGGTCTTTTTGTGTCGGTTAAATTAATTATGCGGGAAATGGCGGTGGAAATGCCTTTATGTGCAAATATTGCTATAATAACCATCATATCAAAGTACATTTGTAGTCACGCAATGATGTGGTGTATGGTCCTCCCACTACAACTCATACATGCAGTTTATTAGGCTGCAGATTAAATAAATGATGATGAACTTCACAGGGTGGTGAAAGTGCAAGGTGATGAGCTTGATTCTGCTTTCCAATAAATATCTAAGGTCTTATTCTGGTGACATGATGATCGATGCTTGACTGCCAGTTGACAAATACAAATATTCTCGCTTTTATCCATAATACTCTCATGTAGACTAGCCAAACCGCACAGCCTACACACGCTGTCTCTGGGAGCTGTTTTCTAGAGCGCAGGTCTCAAAACCGGAATAAGCACATTTGCTATTTAAAGCAACAAGTTTTTGTGAGAAAACAATCGGTAGAGTTGAAAATGCGATGGAAACATATTGAACTTTAGATTTTTTATTCCTACATGAAAATGTAAGCGTTAAAATAAAATGTTGTGTGTACTAGGTCATCCTATGCTGATTGTTATCCTCAACATGTCCATTTGGTGGGAAAATGCGCATATTTTCTTTATGCGAATTCTAGAATATTCTCATGGAAATCTGTCGCCAATTGTATGGAAACCAAGCTAGTGTAGATCACAGAAATAGAAATACCATGTCAGCCATATTGAGTGTACCCATGAGGGTGCAGGTGCAGTGTAATTGACATGGTCTGAGGGGCTTTGTTTCCATTCTAGTGATTCTATTTCTATGGTGTAGACGTCCTGGAACCAATGTAGCCCTTTAATTAACCAACAATTGCCTTGAACACAAACACAGATGCTATTTCAGTCAACCCCATTGTACGCTACCAGACAACCACAGCCACAGAAAGTCTGGATTACAACTACAAGGCATGGGCATGGAGGCATGCACATTGACATACTGGAGATGGTGGCAGCACTGGCATGGTGCCCGGCTGTGTTCTGCTTTGTGGTATCACTGCCCCTAAGTCGTGCTGGGATGCTATAGGCGTGTTGGCATGCCGTTAGTGAGGGCAGAAGCCTCTGGCGCCCTCCAACCCCAGTATGAATCCCTACTTGTGCCACGCCAAGGTCTGCTATGCCAGACAGGTGCTAAGTGACCAGGGCAAGTATAACATTTGCCAGCTATTTGCACTTTCTTATCTTGTTTGCTATGTGATTGATTATCTGTAATGTATGTATTCTAACAAGTTTTTCCAACCTCTTTTTTTATATAAAAAAAATTTTTGTCACAGAAATTCCTATTGAAAAGAAAAGGACAGGGAGGAGGATGGTTATGTCAGATCTTGAAGAACGGTACAGAGAGACAACATCTAGAACATTTTAATAACATCTCAATCAACAAGCAAAAGATTAGCAGCTAGAGATAACAAAAATACCTTAACGACCCTCCACAACATGTGATTAGAGAGCCCCTCTGAAATTAGCTCTCTCAGTAGTACATGCTTGTTGATTCGGCAGAGAGAGGGCTTCATAAATATCAGAGTGGCGGCCTAAGGCAGGCCAAGGACCATCAATATCCCCTTTCAGAGAGCGAGAGCGTGGAGTCCATGGGATAACCCACACATGCAAGGTTACATTTCAACAGCATGCCACAACATGCAGCAACACCTTACTATAGTCCCAGTCGGTATTAGATAGAATGCCGCGGCACCGCCCACCTGTGGGGGAAAACAATCTGTGGTTACCGAGGTTACCCCATTGGCTCACAGCAAAAACTTGACCTTTTTCAAATGCAATTTTCTTGTTGTCTGCTTGTTTTAGTCAAGAGCGTCTGCTAAATGACTAAAATGTACAAATGTAAATGTAATGTCTAAAGATTACTTTTCAACATTGCCTGCTCCCGACCATTCTAACTATATAGAAAAACAGAATATTGTAGACATGTAGGGCTTCCCTCATGCAAAACTACAAATCCCTGCAAGCTCCTGCACGTCATCTCTAGCTGACACCTTTGCTAACAGCTATTGGGTCAATTTAAAACTAGCACAAGACAGTTCACAGAATTGTCCATTGAAAGAAATGTAGCCAATTTATTCATTACTATATTTAGCTAACATCAAATATGGCACGCTCCACTCCTCACTCTGCTCCGCTCAAATACTCTGCTTAAAGTTGACCGGGGCATAGCAGGGCAGAAATGTGAAATTTGACGAACTGACTTGTTGGAAAGTTGGCATCCTATGACGGTGCCACGTTGAAAGTCACTGAGCTCTTCAGTAAGGCCATTCTACTGACAATATTTGTCTATGGAGACTCTATGGCTGTGTGCTCAATAGCGGTTTAGAGTTTGGGCACCACAGTACTTAAAACATGTTGTTTCAAGAGGCCTGGCTCTGGCTGACTTTAACAGGGCAACAGGTCCCAGGCACACAAGAGCTGTCAAGCCGCACAGCAGCCAAAAGATTTTGGTTTTGGAATCAGGTGGTAGAGGAGAGAGTCATCGTAGCAACTGAGAGTATACAGTACACAGTACACCAACGTAACAGTGTAGATTTGCCACCATTTGCACACAAATCAATGAAAACCTCGTGAATGTGTCTAGTCCTGTATTTATCTTCCCCTCAAATCCTTCATAAATCAAAATGAAAGGAGTACGGAAGTATGCGGCTTTTATCACCACTCTCCATCTCAGCATCTGTATAAACAACCAGAGGATAACGGCCAAGTCTACAGGAGCTCCAGAAGGTCGATTGAGCATCAATAGAAACCAGATGACCAGCACTTTGGTCCAAGGAAGACGACTGCAGAGTTCTCCTCAATTAACTTGAGAGTTCACACAAACATATGGAACTGATGCTCATTTACAAGAATGTTGGCTACTATACTAGAATTGTAGGAAAAGTAGTGAATGGGGGAGTGGTCATCCTGTTTGCCTTAGGAGAGTAAGAGCATTGTATTATTATTTTTTAAATCTACTCTATGTGGGTTAATAACAGAGCATTTGAAACTATTCTTATAATGGACTGTCCTATAATGGAGCCAGTGGTACCATGTCAGTTATCAAACATGTAAGGGTTGGTCCACAATATCATACAGTTGTGAATATCGGGGATGTAGCTCAGTTGATAGAGCATGGCATTTGCAACGCCAGGGTTGTGGGTTTGATTCCCACAGGGGGTATGAAAAAAAATAATTACAAAAATGTATGCACTAACTGTAAGTCGCTCTGGATAAGAGCGTCTGCTAAATGACCAAAATGTAAATGTAAATATAACTACTGTTCCCTGAAGGAGGGAACTAGGTATAACATACTATGGGGAGTCAACGGCCAATCATATTCACCTGAAGAAAACTGAAATCACTCCCAACAGGCCAATGGATGACGAGCCCGCCCTCAAAATCCCTACCTTCCTGGCTATAATAGCGGTGCTTGCATTCATTTCCTAAATTCAGTGCTGCTCTTCAGCGAGCCCAAATCCCCTGATGGTGAGGGGCCAAAATATGTTATACCTCATTCCATCCTTCAGGGAACAGTAGTTATATTCATAACTGTACATTCCCTTTCAGTCGGTCACTCTGTATAAAATACTATGGGGAGATACAATCACGCCCCAAGCCGGCTCAGAGGGTATCAAACAAAGAAGCCCATGGCAGCTCAAGAACACACAGGTTCCATCGGCTCCAAAAAGGGGTTACAGAAGCCACCTTTTACACTAATACTGAACTGAGAAGCCTGAACTGTCAGAGCCTCATGAGACCTGAACTGTCAGAGCCCCATATAGGACACCAGAACCTGCTGTAACTGTGGTAACCCGGATAAATTCACACGGCCTAACACACACTCCCGGACCCAGCCATAAGAACACTATGAGCCACACTGGGAGCAGTTGCAGTTACCTCCAAGCGATAAAACCTCAAAGGTATGTTGGGAATCCCAACTCGCTGCAGCGCAGATATTACCAATCTTCATGCTCCTGAACATTGCCCAAGCAGCCGCCACACAAACCACTAGGCAAACCTTGTCCTTAGCTGTCATACACTAGGGAGATAGCCTCCGTAATCCAATGAGAAAGACGGAAAGCACCCTTATCCCAAGCTGGATTAGCGAAACAGAAAAAACTGCTCAACCACCAAGGGGTACAGTCTCCACTCCATAGAGAGGACACCCTCTGGAAAGTAGATCCGCACCCACGTTGAGAGAACGTTGGAAGATACGTTGCCCTGAGTGACTGGAAATGCGCACTGCTCCATACAAACATATAACGAGACAGGTTTAGGAGAGAGAGAGATACTGCCCCCCCCCCCCCCCCCCGCCTGTTGATGTACGCCACCACCGTCCTGTTGTCGGACCTTACCAACACATGCTATCTCACTCTCGATACCCCTGAACACCGAGGAACCTAACAATGTGATTTTGTGGTACCGCCGTTCTGATACCCGACCCAAACCGGGTTCTGGGACTTCGGCAAGCAGTAACTTGCCCCCATTGACCAAGCCACTTGGGAGCACTGTTGCCACAGTAAATGCTTGGGGAGGAGGGCCCCTCTGAGACACCACCATCGCCCCCATACTTTTACCCACAGCCAGGATAGTACACCGGGACAGATGCAGCACAAAATCAGCCATAGCGCTCTGAAACCGGCTTCCCCACCTCCACGGTCTTATTCAGCTCCTGCAGCAAATCAAAATGATACATCTGCAGCCTTGTGACCACATTCAATGACCTGGTACATTCTGTCCAGCTGCTCCGCCAAGAACCGGCACTGTTTATTCTGAAGCACCGTGCTAGGATTAGCCACCTTGTTAGCCTCTGGAGCTAAGTAGCTCGCCAGCCTGCCTGAATGAAAGGAATCTCAGGTCGCCTTTAGCTCATCTGAGAAATATTTAAACATGGGTAAGCAATGCGTCACTGCTGTAGGGACAGGAGGCAAATACCTTACCCCAAACCTGGAGGAAATCCGCTACGGGGGAGAAGACAGCCCCCAGGTGATCTGCCACACTATGACACTGCTCCATCAAAGGCGCATTAGCCACGAATGGTTCACTCCCCCCCGCCGAATCCAAAGTAGTATATCATCCCTGGAATCCGGACTCTGAACACTGCCAGAGAAACCGTAATGAGCCTCACTAGGCTGGGATGACACCCCTATTAACTCCGACCACCGCTGCTGCTCTCTCCCAGCCTCAGACAACCCCATTCCCGAGGTCGCTTCACCGGAAGACTTTTCGCCAGCAGCCCCAATCTTTCTCACGAAGTCAGCCTGACGTCCAATGGAAGTTGAACCCAGCCGGAGGCAATGGTCACATAAACTGGTCTGAGCCAAAGCCTCCTGAGCGTGTTTCCACCCCAGGATAGCGCTCGTGAGTATCTTTAATTTTCATTGTGAAACCGGAGGTTCAAATTCAGCTGGTTAGTCTTTTTGAACTTACTCTTACCACTGGCCATCTTACTCAAGCAAGGAAGCACTGGCTACACAAGCAGAGCAGAAAGTAGTTAGCTTTTAGCAAATACAAAAACCGATACCAAGACCCAAAACTCACAACATCTAGGGGGATGAGTACTCTCTCCCCACTAACAGACACCTAAGTTGGACACTGGGACTGGTTCAGACTAAGTCACAACAACAGCACTTCCTACGTGTGATTAGAGTGACCCCAACCAGGATCATTCCTTTCCATAATATGTCCCTGATGGAGGCAGACAGCTTATATACCTGGTAAAACAGCAAGCAAAGTAAGGGCAAATAACTCTACACAGACAGGGGGAGATTCTCCATTGCTTTGGCTAACTCCGCCATCCTCCTCCGTCCTCTCCTCAACTCTGTTTGAAAAAGGTCAAAAGGTAATCGAGGAGAGGAAGGGAAGAGAAGAAACGTGTATGAAACGAGACTCTCCTTCTCCACTCATGCATCATCAGGCAAATTACGTTTAAATAAATATGTAAAGTAATAAAAAAAACAAATGTAGCTAGTTGTGCAAGACATTTTACTGATAAAAGGATAAGTAGCGTATGGTTTTTTAAACGTGTGCATGCTGCATGCTTTTCTCCTTCCAGGAAACAACAGCTTATTCAAAGGGGGTGTGGCGGATTAGAAACACTTCCGCGCTACCTGCCGTGACGATACTCTTGTGCATCCTCTGTCGAAGTAGGTCATCAAGAAGATGAGCAGCCTCCTTCATTCGCCTGCTAATGAACTGACACTGTACTCGACCACATCGGTCTCCGGGTCATGGAGGAGAGAAGATGGAGGAGTCGAGGACGAGACGGTCTTTTGCCCGAATGAGAATCTCAGGGTCAGTGACACCCTTTGTACTGAAGTGTGTGTTGACTGCAGGCTCGGCAAGGCCTGATAAGCAGCCAGCTTGACAAAAACCAGAAGTTTCCAGAAACAGTACAGTAGGCTGCTGCCAATGTGACAGACCCCAGGAGTGCCAGTCAGTAGCGGTGTATGGGTAAAATCACTGAGGAAGCCAAGCCAAGCCAGTAAAAAAATCCATATTACAACCTATGTTGTGATAATTGCGTTGTTTGCTCTATAACCCATCCGTGATATACAATAAGGCCGTGACAACCAAAAGACAACAGTCACACAGTGGCGGAATAAATTCAACTACACATTCATTTGTTTCATCACAAAACCGGAGAGCAACATCTGTCCAGTGAAGTCCACAAAGCAAATATTGCATGTAACAAACAGTTATATGACCTGCAACATGGTCAAGCAAGTTAATGTTTTCGACAGTTTATTAAATAACTACTGATTTAGAACCTCAGAGTTGCCGCAAGTCAGCACAAAGACAACAGGAGCACTGCCTCCGCTATTCCAGCACCATTTCAACTTAAACATTTAAACATCATCAAATCAACAAGGCTATATATACAGTGGGGAGAACAAGTATTTGATACACTGCCGATTTTGCAGGTTTTCCTACTTACAAAGCATGTAGACGTCTGTAATTTTTATCATAGGTACACTGCAACTGTGAGAGACGGAATCTAAAACAAAAATCCAGAAAATCACATTGTATGATTTTTAAGTAATTAATTTGCATTTTATTGCATGACATAAGTATTTGATACATCAGAAAAGCAGAACTTAATATTTGGTACAGAAACCTTTGTTTGCAATTATAGAGATCATATGTTTCCTGTAGGTCTTGACCAGGTTTGCACACACTGCAGCAGGGATTTTGGCCCATTCCTCCATACAGACCTTCTCCAGATCCTTCAGGTTTCGGGGCTGTCGCTGGGCAATACGGACTTTCAGCTCCCTCCAAAGATTTTCTATTGGGTTCAGGTCTGGAGACTGGCTAGGCCACTCCAGGACCTTGAGATGCTTCTTACGGAGCCACTCCTTAGTTGCCCTGGCTGTGTGTTTCGGGTCGTTGTCATGCTGGAAGACCCAGCCACAACCCATCTTCAATGCTCTTATTGAGGGAAGGAGGTTGTTGGCCAAGATCTTGCGATACATGGCCCCATCCATCCTCCCCTCAAAACGGTGCTGTCGTCCTGTCCCCTTTGCAGAAAAGCATACCCAAAGAATGATGTTTCCACCTCCATGCTTCACGGTTGGGATGGTGTTCTTGGGATTGTACTCATCCTTCTTCTTCCTCCAAACACGGCGAGTGGAGTTTAGACCAAAAAGCTCAATTTTTGTCTCATCAGACCACATGACCTTCTCCCATTCCTCCTCTGGATCATCCAGATGGTCATTGGCAAACTTCAGACGGGCCTGGACATGCGCTGGCTTGAGCAGGGGGACCTTGCCTACGCTGCAGGATTTTAATCCATGACGGCGTAGTGTGTTACTAATGGTTTTCTTTGAGACTGTGGTCCCAGCTCTCTTCAGGTCATTGACCAGGTCCTGCCGTGTAGTTCTGGGCTGATCCCTCACCTTCCTCATGATCATTGATGCCCCACGACGTGAGATCTTGCATGGAGCCCCAGACCGAGGGTGATTGACCGTCATCTTGAACTTCTTCCATTTTCTAATAATTGCGCCAACAGTTGTTGCCTTCTCACCAAGCTGCTTGCCTATTGTCCTGTAGCCCATCCCAGCCTTGTGCAGGTCTATTGTGGAGAGGTTGGAGTCTGTTTGATTGAGTGTGTGGACAGGTGTCTTTTATACAGGTAACGAGTTCAAACAGGTGCAGTTAATACAGGTAATGAGTGGAGAACAGGAGGGATTCTTAAAGAAAAACTAACAGGTCTGTGAGAGCTGGAATTCTTACTGGTTGGTAGGTGATCAAATACTTATGTCATGCAATAAAATGCAAATGAATTACTTAAAAATCATACAATGTAATTTTCTGGATTTTTGTTTTAGATTCCGTCTCTCACAGTTGAAGTGTATCTATGATAAATTACAGATCTCTAGATGCTTTGTAAGTAGGAAAACCTGCAAAATCGGCAGTGTATCAAATACTTGTTCTCCCCACTGTACCTCAGTTTGATACACTGAAAACAAACTTAAAGATACCAAAAACAATTTAGTCCAATCAATGTTGCTAAATATCTTGTGACTGTCCATGGAACTGATTTCTGTGTGTGTGTGTGTGTGTGTGTGTGTGTGTGTGTGTGTGTGTGTGTGTGTGTGTGTGTGGGTGTGTGTGTGTGTGTGTGTGTGTGTGTGTGTGTGGGTGTGTGTGTGTGTGTGTGTGTGTGTGTGTGTGTGTATGTGGGTGTGTGTGTGTGCAGTGGTGGACAAAGTACCCAACTGTCATACTTGAGTAAAAGTATAGATATCTTAATAGAGAATGACTCAAGTAAAAGTGAAAGTCACCCAGTAAAATAGTACTTGAGTAAAAGTCTAAAAGTATTTTGTTTTAAATATACTTATGTATCAAAAGTAGAAGTAAAAGTATAATTCATTTCAAATTCCTTATATTAAGCAAAGCAGACAGCACAATTTTCTTGTTTTTAAAATGTACTGATAGCCAGGGGCACACTCCAACACTCAGACATTATTTACAAGGCAGTAGGGATGACCACGTGTTTGTCACGATCGTCGAAAGGAGTAGACCAATGCGCAGCGTGATATGCGTACATCTCTTTTTTATTAAGTACACCACACGAACAAATAACAAAACAACAAACGATAACGTGAAGTCCTTGGTATCAAACACAAGCCAACACGGAACAAGATCCCACAATACACTGTGCCAAACAGGCTGCCTAAGTATGGTTCCCAATCAGAGACAACAAGCAACAGCTGATTCTCGTTGCCTCTGATTGAGAACCACCCCGGCCAACATAGATACACATGAACTAGATCCTAACATAGAAACACAAACACATAGAATCTACACACCCTGGCTCAACATATAAGAGTCCCAGAGCCAGGGCGTGACAGTGTTATCTTGATAAGTGCGTGATTTTCAAAAATGTTCTGTCCTGCTAAGCATTCAAAATGTAACAAGTACTTTGGGTTGCCAGGGAAAATGTATGGAGTACAATATTTTCTTTAGGAATGTAGTGAAGTAAAAGTAAAAGTTGTCAGGAATATAAATAGTAAAGTAAAGTAAAGATACCCCAAAAAACGACTTAAGTTGTACTTTAAAGTATTTTTACTTAAGTACTTTACACCACTGTGTGTGTGTGTGTGTGTGTGCTCATGGCGCAAGTAAAAACATTTTTGGGATTCTCCCTACTTCTAGACTAGTTGAACGCCAATGCCATCCTCCTCTCTTTCATGTTGGCAAAACGGTCTATGGCTTTGTCATACAGTACACTTTTAGTTTTTGTTGTCATAGGTTACCTAGCTAAAATGCTTGCTAGCCTAACTTCCTCGCATGGGCAACAATGAACCAGCTACTCATTTGGTCCAGACAGCATCAGATACATGGGCTACACATACTGAGACAGAGGGGTGCTGTTTCCCTCGCTCGGATGATTTCTCCAGTGAGATTCAGCCACTTGCGAACTGAAGGAAAATTATGAAAGCACAGAGCGATCGACAAAAGATAAATTATTATTATTATTTCTTTTTTATTGGTCAAAACATTGGGGAATCCTGGCTTCCCTTGGCATCCATGAATACACGCCACTGGTGCCAGTTACCCTCAAGCTAGACTCTAAGCTTTGCAAAACCCATGTCAGCCGCAGTTTAAAAGAACCCACTGCCATAGATTTTGGTAGTTAAAATGGTGCCTCCCTCAATGTAAGTAGCAGTGTTGTGGAATAAAATTATCCTAGACAACCCCTCCTTTGAAGGCATCTTTAGCAGAGAAGGTATCAGCATAAGGAAAGGATTTTTGCACAGTGGAGTATATTAGCCAAACATTCACATCTTTAATATTAAGATACCGGTAATCCTCATACAGGTACTGGGGTGTTTTCTTTAAACATCTCCATAACATTCCATCCCCAAACTCCTCTGTGAGAGCTTCGGATCAGGTCCATGCCATGTGGGAATGTGCAGAATCACAA